>NW_020214053.1:0-4869 GCF_003070985.1 Temnothorax curvispinosus
TTTACATCGAGATTTGAGGTGAGGCCCCTAAACTAAATAATTACCAAGTAAAAAATACATGCGCGCTTTATTTGAATAATAGAAACCGCTTGTGATAATTATATAAGAAATGAAAAAAATATAAGAAATATATCATACATATATAGATATTAATTAAATATTCGAAACAAAAATAATGTCACGACACATTTTATTTATGTACATTTTATTCATTTTATTTATGTATTAATTTTTTTATGTATTTATTTATTTATTATCTTATTACATAATATTCAAATAGCATATTTTTATTACTGTATTTAGATATATATGTATCGGCGCGTATTGTATTTGTATTTATTAAAAAAATTTTTTTTGAATGAAATTATAATACCATGAGTAATAAAAGTGGTTATCGATATGTATTTAAAGATTGTGGGATCAAAGAAAACTATTCTGATTTGACTAAAACTTTGTTACGTGCAATGGCCTTAACGCTATTAACGGAGCCATGATAGCGCTAGCGAATGCGAGCTCCATGAACAGCACAGCAGTAGCGTATACCGTATTAGCGTAGCGTTTCGTAGACCCCTGCGCCGCCAAAAAGCTGAGTTAATAGATGCTGTTGTATCAATTACTTCTTTAATATTTTCAGGGCAGAAGTTGAGAGTAGTATGTGTGTAAATGAATACGATTTATTCGTAGTAAAACAACTTAAAGAAACTATTTTACAAAATATAAAAAAGCGATTTTAAATTCATGAAACTCATATTTGCGGAGCACTTCTGGATCCGACTCTTCAAAGTGTTAGAGGTGTTACTGAATATCTCGCAGACAAGCAATTATGATCCACAAAATGGTTCTCCTGAATATTAGAAATAAGTAGATTAGATTATTTTTATATTTTATTTATTAACATTAAGCGACGTTTTAGATTAGATCATATTTTAACAAATATTTTTGTTCTAGTAAAATTTATTGTCCAATTGAGTGACATTGTTTTTATATATGTATAAAATAAGAAATATAATTAAATATATTTTTTAATAATATATCCATACTTGGTTCCATTTGATTATATACTATATAAAATTAATTTATACTTTTAATACAATGAAAAAATTAGTGTCATTAAGCTATATATAACTTTTATTACAGTTTTTAATATATATATCTAAGCAATACCTAGTCTAGGTAATTTACAGTATCTAGATCTAGATTTACAAAATCTACGCTTAATATTGTATAATTAAGCCTAGAATATATAAGACTTACATAGTTTATATTTGCAACTTCTATATTAATCACCAAATATAAGATTATTATTTTTATGATATACCTATATAAGTTAAATTCTCATGTTTAGTTTTAATTTTTCATATACTACGTTTACGCAAGCGTTATTTCTGTAGTAACTTACGATATATCACTCGTTTACGCGGAATAAATTATCGTAAGTTACTACAAAAGTAACGCTCGCGTAAACGTAGTAATAGTAGCAGATTATCCTAATAATAAGTCATGTGAGCTTCTTGGAGTTAAAAAATTACGATTGGAGTTGGCTGCGAAACATACAATAAGATTATTCCTCCTGAAGATCCTAGTCTTGTCGAAGCTAAAAAGTATTTACATATGTCAGAATTTATTATTATCGAAGATGCTCTACAATGGTGGAATAAATTAAAATTATTCGGAAGTTGTCACTGCCGAATAATTTGTACAAATTGGTATGCTGCATTTATGCCATACCGCGATTACAAGTTCAGCACTTAAATGTGCGTTTTCTTCTGCAGGTTTGCTTATCACACAGCAAAACGTTCTTCGTTAAAACTATCAAAATCTAATAAAATATTATTTATTTACGTTAATTTCTAATTAATAAAAGATATGTATTTAAACTCAGTAAAATAAGTTTTACATTAAGTATATTATTCATATTATTTATGCAACTTAATATGTGAAGAAATTATTAATATTTAATAAGTAAGAGAGAAAGAAGTCTGATATCTCTGATGGTTATATACAGTGAATTACATTTTATTTTTGTTACGTATGATGGTCAGGAATCACATTTTAAGATAAATTTTATTTTCTTTTGTGAAAGAAAAGACATTAGTAATGCTAATGAAATGATCGTATTTTGAAAACAAGTGCTGAGTATTTATTGTTTGCTATTTTTGTTTATTCCGATAAATTATCCCTCGCCAATTCCGCCGCCGCTGAAAAAGAAAATTATTATATAAATATATATATATATATATCTGTTTCTATATAATCCATATTTGTAAGTTCGTAATTAATACAATATTTACAAGACGTGTGCACACGCAAAGCTTTTTCTTCAAATAAACAATCACAACAATTCACTACCATTCACTATTGCGCTGTTCATAGAGCCTGTAAACGCTAACGCTATTAATGCACTACCTCGAAAGGAAAAGCGTTGGTAGCGAGCAGTTATGACGTATAATACTATCAGTAATGACGTCACGACAGCGTTTGGTAGCGCTAGAGCTCATAGAGATCCGCGAACAGCCAGTAGCGCTAGGTAGCGCTAATAGCGTCTCCCCGAACGCACCCTATCCCCTCTCTCCTGTTTTTTCTTTCCTTTTTCTCCATATATTGCTAAGACTCCATAGACGCGGAAACGCCGTGCGGTAGAGTGCGTTGACCAATCAGAAGGCTGCCGTAAGTCGCCTGCGGCAAAATCAAAATTTGTGATTGGTCAACGCACTCTGCCGCACGGCGTTTCCGCGTTTATGGAGTCTTAGCAATAAGGAGCTTCCCAGCAAGCGACATCACAAATCGACACAAACGTCATTGGCCGCATTCAGCAGACACAACTGTTGAGTTCGTCTTATCAAAACTCTGCGTTGATTGGTTGGTTCTAAAAGTAAGAGCCAATCACGTTCGACTGCTACTCAGCGGCTTGGTCTGCTGAACGCGCCCATTGGGTGCTTTTCATTTAGCGATTCAAGTCGACACAAGTGTAAGTGCCCATCTACAATAGGTGTTTTAACCCCTAACCCTTAAGAAATTGTTCAATCACAGTTGAATTTGAGGAGAATAATTGACTGTGATTGGTCAATTTTTTAGTTTGACCTTGGAGGGGTGCTAGGTCTACAATGCGAGTCGTAAAGTCATGAATCGTAAGAATTGACCAATCACACTCGATTATTCTCCTCAAATTCGATTGCGATTGGTCAATTCTTACGACTCACGACTTTACGACTCGCATTGTAGACCTAGCATAAGTGATCGGAATCGATCGGAATAACCGTCGCCATTTGTTTCAAAACCGGAAGTGGTATGTTCAGCGGCAAAACTCAAACGTGTTTCAATGCAAATGTGTATATTTTATATAATTAGACATAACAGACGCGCGCTACCCGCGTGCTATTTAGATTTAATTATACAATTTCTATTACATTATACTATTAACCCATTGATACACAAACTGTCAAAATAAGTAATGTAGATGCTTACGAAGTAAGCGTAATGAAAAACCAATCAGCATCGCGGAAAAATGTGGACAATAAAACCTTTCATGGCTTTTTTATAAGTGGAATTATTTTTATATAATGAGAAAAATAAAATATTAAAAATTTAAATACCAAAAATGTTGTACAGTAATTCTTACAATTATAGTTTCTTTGCAAATAATAAAATACGATAAAAAAACAGTGCTAATATTATACCTAAAAAAAATTTAAGTACCAAGTGGCAGACGCAATCTTTGTATCTCGAAAAATCTCAAAAAAACCTAAGCAGTAGTATCTTTACCTCGAAAAAAAACAAAGTGGTAGTATTATACCTCGAAAAAACCTAAGTAACAAGTGGTAGACGTAATCTTTGTATCTCGAAAAATCTCGAAAAAACCTAAGCAGTAGTATTTTTATTTCCAAAAAATTATAACTCAAGTGAGATACACATAACAAAATTACGTTACCTTATCAAAAATGAGTCGCGCTTCAAGTGATCTATTATTATAATTACAAAAAAGAAATAATATCTCTTTTTAAATTAAGCGCCAATTACAGAGAACATACACTGAGAAAAAAAATTTGTCAATCTCAAGAAATATTTAGTCCGATACGTTCAACTAAACATTTTAGTTAGTTAACTAAACATTAGTTGAATTAATTAATTCTTGATTAAAAAAACGAAATAAATTGTTGAAACAACTAATATTTAGTTAACTAACTAAAATGTTTATAGAGGTCCCGAGTTCAAATCCCACCAAGGTAAGTATGTTTTTCAAATACGAAAAAATATTTATAATAATAGACTGCATCTTAAGAAACAAATTTAGTTAAAAAATAATAAAATTTCGAAATAAATAATTTTTTTTATGTCGGGTGAATAATTATTCAGTGAAACACGTGGATTTCACGTCAAATCGATGATCTCATCCACGTGGACTACAGTACCGTTCTTGAGCGGATTGTCCACTCGAATGTCCACGTGGATTCCACGATGCTGATCCACGTAGCAATAACGTGGATTTCACGTACTGTTTTTATCGGGTAGTTGAACGTATCGAAGTAAATATTTCTTGGAATTAACAATTTTTTTTCTCCGTGTATTTTTCGAGATACAAAGATTACATCTACCACTTGTTACTTAGGTTTTTTCGAGGTATAATATTACCACTGCTTTTCTTCGATTAGAATAAAAGATTGAATCATGAAGAATTACACAGAGGTAACAGTACAAAATACAAATACTTTATTAAAATATTTAAACCCAACAAGAGAATACAAGGTATTTAAATACAAAGTTTATATATGTATTTTAAAAGATTTAATCGCAACGCAAAGAATTACAGAGGTAACAGTACAAAAAATAAAAATATTTTATTAAAATACATAAATTTTTCTTGTCAAAAAA
>NW_020214054.1:0-2768 GCF_003070985.1 Temnothorax curvispinosus
AGCTACTACCATTTAAGATTTTTAGATTTACAACATACATTGCGCGTGTACTTGGCGGTTTTTTTTACCTTTTTTTGAAAAAGGTAATTTTGTACTGATATCATGCGTTTTGTAGTGATAAGCAAGTATCGGCAAAAAAATTCCATTTTTTATTTTTTAATTATTCACAAATTGACAATAACAACGAATTAAATTTTTATTAAATTTATATATATATATATAAAACCTTTTACTTTTTACAAATATACATATATGTGTATTTATATTCGTATTATATAGAGAATCGCTATAACATTAAATGTAATAATAGTTATAATATAGAACTATTGTCTCCTATTTTTGAAATTTATTAAATATGTATTTATTGATTAAATATCTATTTATTATATTTAATGTTATTCTTGTAAATTCTCTATGTTAGGTAGATATAAATACACATATATATCGTATATATACATATATATAATATTAATCTGTTTTTTAAATCATGTTTATCTGCAATAATTAAATTATTTATATTAAATCAATTATTTTTAAAATAAAAAATTTACCTGACAATGTGATTATTCCTTATCCACTAATTATTAATTTTCAAATAAGTAATAATTCATGTATTAAAAACACATGAAGAATATAAAACGATGTGAAACTGGAAACTACTGGAACAGATTCGGGTCTGGACTAGTTATTTATTGGTTCGGATTCCTTGACTGCTTGAACAGATCGACTGAGAAAAAGTTTATTATAATGGACCATTTTCCCAAAAATATTACATACATGGATCCAACTTGTATCAAATCTATGAATAATACGTGATTATAATCGATATAATTGTATATATTTATTTTTGTACAGTTATCTTTAAGAAATGACAAAAGAGATGATACATCTAATATTTGTAAATAGATTTCTGTTAGAGGATCTGATCATGGATTAATATTTTAATACTGTTTCTGTATCGGAATGAATTAAAGTATGGTTTTGTATTTTCATATTGTAATTATTATATTCAAGTCATTAAACTATTCATGTATTTTTATTTTCCCTCCAAATGTTTGCGAAAACTTAACTATTTAGTAGAGCTATATAATCGAGTAAATGAATTAAATATTATCACATAACTGAATGAATTAAAATCACAGTCCTTAAAAATACAATGTAGCTACAATATATATATATATATATATATATATATATATATTCATTGTAAAATAGATTATAATATATGTTTTATAATGCTGTTTTATAATGAATCAATTGTACGATGAAACAAAGTTATTTATCTGGTTATAATATTTACAGTCCTTGAATCTGAATCCTTTAAACAAAATTGGACAATTCGTTGAATCTAAGATCAGATTTTAGCTTTCTTCCTATTTTTATCCGACACTGTATACTTGTAACTTTTCGTTGAATCAAAAGGTTCCCATCTACTCGCTGGAAAAATGTGTTTGTTCCTCTCGTACCATGATCTAATGAGAAAAATAAAAAAATAACATAAAAAAGAATTATGCAAAATATTCTTTTAATAATAAATACCTAAGTAAAACTTTTCCGACATGTGATTCCTCGGTTTTGACAGAAGCATCGTGCATAATACGAATATCATCGTGAACGTCAAATGTGAACAGAGGCCCGCTCTTTCCTCGTGCCTAATCGCAATATTACATACATTAAAATAACATGCCAACATTGTGATATTGCTTCATAAGTTTTATCATTTGGTATATTTACCTTAGTTACAATAAAATCAGTTACAGTTGCAGTAAAACGTATAATGGTGCGGTAATATAAGATTCTCCTTGACATACATTAACTGATCTGCCATTACTGTTTTAAGCTCGCTGAATTCGGGCCTCAGAACTTCTAAACATCTCTGAAGAACCTAATAGATAGAATTACCTGTATGTGAAAATTTAATTTATGCAGCAGAACATTATATATCATGTCAATGTTACTCCAAAAGTGACACTGGAGTATTTTAATAACTTAAACGTCCTCTAAACCACTGAGACATTTACCTTTCTTCATTATAACGCTCCGACGATGGTCAGATCCATCCCAATAACTGAATGTGATCTCAATTTCTTCTTCCTTCAACGCGTTCTGCTTTCTAGCCCATTCTTGTCTCAATTCTTCCCTAAGTTATTTTCCTCCTCGTCCTTTTCCCTACTGGCAAAAAACATGTATCTACATCTGAATTTTTCTAAATCTTCTTAATCGCAGGGCCATCAGATTGCACATTTTCTGACTGCGGGGATTTTTCGGCATTGTCTTCGTCAGAAGACATCTCAGCTTCATCTTCGTCTTCGTCCAGATTAAAAGACAAATCTTGAATCTGTCTCTTCTGTTTGTTCTTTTCTGTCTGCTTCGCCGCTAGTGCTCTTTTCTTTTCCTGCTCTTTTTCACGTTCCTTCTATCAAAGCATAAAATACACGTACAAAAATACAAATTATGAGATAATCAGGATCATAAAAAGATTGTAAGAAATTACTTGTGGGTATCAGGATTCGTGAATGTTCGCTCAATTTAACGGCGGATTTTCTCTTGCATTCCGCGTGATCGACGATACATGCACATTTCGTGGCATCTAGCCTTAGCATCTTTGTGGTATCGTCATCATGCATTAGGATTTTCTTCATATCCTATCTTCTGAAGAAGCCCATCGAAAGTTCTTGATATGTATGACTAGATGACATTCAGAGCACTAGGCAGAAATCTCACACACACACACACACACACACACACACACACACACACACACACAC
>NW_020214055.1:0-4128 GCF_003070985.1 Temnothorax curvispinosus
TTAATCGTGCACATCGCAGTGCCCACGCTGCTTAGACTTCTCATTTAAACTGTGAAATAGACCGCTCATCAACTCTGGTGCCTCAACACGACGACTCAAGCTCACACGTGCGCGAGTGCCGACCGCCACGTGTCTCACCGGCTCACGGGCGACTCACCACACGAGGAGGGCAATTTATATAATTGTCGCTTGACTTCAACGATCATATAGAGACGTCTCATTTATACACCGCTCATCGATTCTCAGGTCAGACTGTAACAATTTCGATACATTAAAGACGGCTCAGACTGTGGTCTGAGTTACACAAAATAAAGTGCATATTTAGTTAACACCTTCCACGCGCGTCCTTCTCATCCCGCTTCCATCGCCGGGATTAATCAGCGATTTCGCGAACATTTGGTCCTTCGAGCCAGATGCGTGGAAATTAGAGTGTAACTCAGACACAGATCATGTGAACAGAGCATGCCTTTCACGACATGCCACGTGGACATTATCGCGCGCTTTCGCGAGTGAAGGACAGACATTCTCACGCGCGCTCGCAAGTGTTACGAAAATATGCTCACGCGCTCCCGCGAGTGTAAATAGACATTTTCACATGCTCAATACATGACATTGTAGACTCTCGATTCGCGTAGTGTTGTCTTAACGCGTTTCTCGAACGTTCTCGCCTCTTGCAGTGTTTCTCATACGTGTCTCGACGATTCTCAGGTCTCTTATCGGGCGCAGCTCATTGACGTCTCATCATGCCGGATCCCGCCAAAGCCGCGACGGGCGGCAAGACCCCGCCATTGCTCGACCTGCCGGACGACAAGCGCACTTCAGATCGGCAGGCCTCACCGGTGCGTTTGTCGGCGGAACTCACGTTAAAGGTGCAGACACAAATGAACCGCATCGCGACAGTGCGGAAAATCGGCGAGACGTTGCCATCGACTCCAGATGACACGTCAGTGGATGAGGTCCTGCAGATTTCGATCCAGCTCGAGGAAGTGCACAAGGCATTCCTCAAGGAACACGCCTATTTCGAGGTCTCATGGCCGGCGGCGCTCATTTCTCACGAGTATTTCTCAAAAAACGCCTTCGCCGTGGAGGCGGAAGAGTGTATGACGACTCGTCGCTTTTTGGCAAAGCTCAAGGGCGCATTGGCGGAAAAGATCGCTCCAACGACAGCTCCTGTAGCGGCGCAGCCCTCACAGTCTCAGCAGAGATTGCCGGACATCAGCATCCCGTCCTTCAAGGGCGTGTACGAGGCATGGCCTACGTATCGCGATCTCTTCAAGGCGGTTATTTACGACAGCCAACGGCTCACAGACGTGGAGAAACTCCACTATCTGCGGTTCTCACTGGAAGGCCCACCGGCTCAGCTCATTTCCGGTTTGCCTCTCACCGGCGACTCGCTCAAACCATCCTGGGAAATGCTCGTCGATCGCTACGAGAACAAGCGGCTGCTCATTCAGTCTTATCTGGACCAGCTCTTTGCCAGCTCAACCCCGATGCAGAAGAGTGCCAAGGCACTGGACAAGCTGCTCAACACGTTCAAGGAGGGCATTAAGGGCCTACAATCCTTGGGCGTCTCGCAGGATCTCGGCGACTGCGTCCTGGTGTACCAGTTGTCTAGACAGCTGGATCGCCAAACCAAGGAGCAGTGGGAGACATCGTTGGGCGCCGCGCGCGAGTATCCGCGATTCGAGAAACTCGAGCAATTTCTCACCTCGCGAGCACGAGCACTCGAGATGATCAAATCAACGGCCAGCTCAGGAAACTCGGCAGGGGCTGCTTCCACAACACGGCGCTCCTCGACGGCTCCTCATGCGGCAGCTCAACCGGCACGCACCAATACATCAGACGGCTCAACGGAGTACCCGTGCGACTGCTGTAACGGCACGCACTTCGTGGTGATGTGCCCTAAGTTCAGGGAATTCTCACTGGGCGATCGACAGAAGCTAGTCATCTCAAGGAGGCTGTGCTTCAACTGCCTCGGCCGTCACAACGTTCGCTCATGCAAGAGCTCACGGGGGTGCAAGAAGTGCACCCACCGACATCATACGATGCTGCATGAGGCACATCAGAGCGACTCATCCTCGAAGCCAACCACCAGCTCAGCCTCAGCACCCCAATAGGACAACGGTGCAATCGTCGCTCACTCATCTTTGGCTCGCTCATCACACTCAACATTACTCGCTACGGCCCTGGCTCAGATCAGCTCATCGGTTAATACTCAGCACGTACGGCTTCTCATCGATACAGGTTCTGAACTTACCTTTGTCTCAGAATCGCTCATTCGTCAGCTCAACATACCTCGTCATCATTCTGTCATTTTCATCACCGGAATTGGTGGCGGAAAGTCCACGCAAACTCGAGGAGTTGCATTCCTCAAGCTCCGCTCACTTCGCTCAAAATCAGACGTCATCATTCAAGCTCACATTCTGCAGACGTTAACAAACATCTTGCCATCATTCAACGCAGCACCACAGGAATGGCCGCATCTCACCAAGTTAGCCTTGGCTGATCCAGATTTTCTGACATCACGGCCAGTGGATATTATCATTGGAGCTGACTCATATGGGCAGATCATCAAGCCCAACATCATCAAACAAGATACATTGATGCCAATTGCGCAGCTCTCAATTTTCGGATGGCTCGTTCTCGGACCTGTCGACACATCATCATCAGCATCTGTTGCAGTGCATCATGCATCGATTTAGGAGAGGGAAGATGCTCTCGACGAATTACTGTCGAGATTTTGGACACAGGAAGAAGTGCCTGCGAGCAACAATCTTGAGCTTACTCCTGACGAGCAAAGATGTGAAGAACATTTCAAGAGTACTGTCTCACGGGATTCAACAGGTCGATACGCAGTTCGACTTCCACTAAAATCATCACCTGATACACTTGGCGACTCGTATCTCACTGCGCATCGATGTTTGCAAAGTTTACAAAGGAGACTCTCCCGAGATGATAACTATCGACGTCTGTATCATCAATTTATGACAGAATATCGAGATCTCAACCACATGAAGAAAGCTTCACCCGTTTCCAGTCAGCAAACGCAATACTACTTGCCACATCACGGAGTGCTCAAACCAGACAGTGCAACCACGAAATTACGT
Source organism: Temnothorax curvispinosus (assembly GCF_003070985.1). Lineage (NCBI taxonomy): Eukaryota > Metazoa > Arthropoda > Insecta > Hymenoptera > Formicidae > Temnothorax > Temnothorax curvispinosus. The sequence goes on from NW_020214055.1 coordinate 3,108, forward strand.
GTGGTATTCAATGGCTCGAGCGCATCCACATCTAGCCGCTCACTTAATGATATCATGCACACGGGAGCCAAGTTGCATTTAGACGTCACCGATGTCTTGCTCTGGATTCGACAATTTCGACACCTAGTTGCCACGGACATCACCAAGATGTATAGACAAATCAACGTGCATGAAGATGACTGGAACTTACAACGGATTCTCTGGCTCGACGAACTGCTCAATGAAGTGGCATATTATCTAACTACGGTCACATATGGCACCAAGGCTGCCCCGTTCTTGGCAGTGCGAACGCTGCTGCAACTGGTGAAGGACGAAGGCCATAATTTTCCTCTTGCAGTGCCGTCCATCCTTCAAGGTCGATACGTCGACGACAGCTTTGGAGGCGCTGACACTGTCCAACAGTTAATCAAAATTGCATTGCAGCTGAAGAACTTGTGCATGGCGGGCGGTTTTCCATTGGCCAAGTGGCACTCGACTCATCCAGACGTGCTCACGGTTCAAGCAGACAAAGACCAGGGCTCACAAATTACATTTGACGATTGCGCAACCAAGATACTCGGATTACGATGGCTTCCTCAAGAAGATTCATTCGCATTTGCAACAAGGATCTCATCGCATACCGATCATCTCACCAAACGCCTCGTTTTGTCTGAAGTGGCTCAGATATTCGATCCACTAGGCTTTGCATCACCAGTCGTGATCAAGGCGAAGATGCTCTTGCAAGAGCTTTGGCTTCATAAGCTCCAATGGGATGAACCACTGCCATCCCAGCTCTCATCACGGTGGCTCATCATCAGAAAGGAACTCACCAGCTTGCGCAAGATCTCAATACCTCGGTGGTATAACACATGGAGTACATCGACAGTAGAATTTCACGGCTTTTCTGATGCTTCTCAACTGGCAATGGCTGCAGTCGTATTTATCACCGTCTACGGCTCAAATAGCGCCACGATTTCATTGGTGTGCTCCAAAATAAAGGTAGCACCGCTCAAGCGGCTCACCATCCCGAGACTTGAACTCA
>NW_020214056.1:0-3052 GCF_003070985.1 Temnothorax curvispinosus
GCCGATGGCACGCGTAAGATAACACGTGCGCCGCGTTCCGCAACGTGCGCGGAACGCCGGACAAAATCGGATGTGCATCTGGCGGTGCAGGTGCCGGCGGATTATAAAGGAGTACGGTGGTTGCGTTACACTTCCTGCTACGTCGATCTTCCGGCACGATCGCACCCTCCGACTCCTTGCGATCGGTCACGTCGCACATAGATTACTAACCTTCTGTAACTTGGAAGATTTATATACTTATATTTTTTAAGTATCAATGATTTAATCAATGTTTTCAATTATTGTATTTTTTTCATTAGCAAAAAATTCGATTACGGTAACTCGGAGGAATATGCCACACTTAAGAAAAATATGATTTTTTGTTCTATTTTTTTTTCTTTTTGAGGTATCTTTGCATACTGGTCTTCTTTTTCTTTCTTTTATCTGTTATTTATATATGGTTTTAATGAAATATTTTGATTCTTTACTATTAAAAAGAAAGAAATACAAAAGTGTTGCAAAAGTGGCACATTACCCCCATGTGGGGGTAACATGCCACATGTACACAAACATGTATAGTAATTTAACTTTAGAAGGGCATTCTTGTATAAAAACATGTAAAAGAATTTTTATTACAATTTCGATAAAACACTAAGAAAATTCTAAAAAGCACGTTGTCATACTTGTCATACTGTACTTACCCCATAAAAACTATAATACTGACAGGAAGTAAGTAAAACTTGGGCAAAACGTCAGATATAATATTTTTAACAATTTCACAGTATTTACAACAACGCTCCTAGCCGTAGCTTTGTTAAAACATAACGAGTGGCATATTCCCTACACTGGCATATTCCCCCCAGTTACCCTATAGAGGGTTATATATTCTTCAAAATACAATTTTATATATATTTTATAGAATATTATCTACATTTGCAGATTTTTCTATAACTGCGCGCGTAATTAATTTTCGATATTGAAACGTTTATTAAATATTTTTTGAAAGATAACATAATTTAATTTCTTATAAAATTGGAGCGTAAATAAGCTACAGCCAAGTTGACATTTATGAGACGATAACGGAGTAATAATTTGGCGATAAATAGATTGATAAAGAGTTTTAATTAAAACGACGGCCAAGCTAACGCTTCTTATTAGATTCAGCGTGAACATTTCGACATGCTATACGGTATCGGCAATAAATTCGGCACTCAACAAAATAAGATACTAGCATCTCATTATAAAACGATGATAGCAGAATCCGTGTTTACTTTAGCTGTGCGTACGATTTCCAAAGTGACATCACTATTGACGAGTCACGCATAATTAAGAAGCGCATTGGCATTTACGATCATTCGTAAAAGAGATTTATATTTATTAACCGCCGCGCGGTTCGTTGGTCGGCAGCCGGCTTTATCAACGCGATCACGAAAAATCCGTCGAATTCTCCTCTTCAAGTGTCCCTCTAACGCATTTGTTCGATCCCGAGAAAATCGTGGGAGAAAGAAAGAGAAAGAGAGAGACGTGTCGTTCGTTTGCCTCGAACCAAGTTTCCGAGAAACGCTAATGCGAACGCTGTTTTCCTTCCAGTAACTGAATTTAGTGACGAGATAGGCCGCTTTTATAGAGGCACTTGATCACACCGTGAATTCTTAATTCTCTTCAACAGGCGCACTTTTATCGCGCTCCCTTGAGATATTTTATTGGCTCATCTCGTTTGAACATCTGCCCAAATGATATCCTTACATGTATAGCGTGGCTTGTTATCTCTCTGACGAAAAGGTATATAGCGTCACTTTCTCTCGGCTACCTTCATCACCTTTTTCGACGACTGAGAAGCTTTCAAGCGTACGTCAAGGTAATTACAAGACGAGCGCGTATAGGGGAGGGAATTTAATCAAAGTGTAGTCCGGTTGCAAGTGCAACGTGAGAGATGCGTCTCAGAGACGGTCTCGTCGTAAATAATTATTAACACGATTTCGCGGTGAACGCGCACTGTATAATTACCGCGCGCTTGACAGCGTTTATAGCCTACGCGCGCTAAGATTCAATAATCAGACTTCGAATGCAACTCATCGACCGATTAATATAATCGCGATAGCGCAATTTCCAACACCTGCCACAGAGATTCCTTTAGCGAGAAGGTTATTACGAGAGGATGATTATACACGGATAAATAACTAGTCATTTGCAACGCTTATTAAATTTCTTAGAGACAAAACGGCCGATGCGTACAATTTATATGAGGCAAAAAATTCTGTCTCCCGTTTCGTTTGCGGGCTTATTGAATTCTGATAAAACGACGTTGCGTAAAATCCGACAGATACGTAACGAAATTTTATGAGATTATGTATCTACGCTGTCACACCTCTTTAGCATGATTTGCATAAAAGATTTATGCTTAAGAACACGGACCGTGCTTGTGACAAACTGCGAAATTAAATGGATGCCAAATATCTAATTAATTTTAAGTAAGAGCTCGGACGGCATGTCAATAACGAGCTTTTGATTAATAAATAACGATCGCTTCGTCTCGCCACTTGATTTTTTTCGATCAGAAATATGCGGCATCCGTCTTTTTATCGCTACGATTCCTGCGGCAGGACTTCCGAAATTACGGTTGCGCCTGTCGTCGAAGACTGATGAAATTATTCGGCGAACGAGGTGTGATTATCGAACGGCGATTTATCACTCGAGAAGCGAGATTATAATCAATCTCGATTTATTTATACTTAATTGTGATTCATTCCTGCGATTAACACAATTTGACGGAAATTAAAAAAAAAACTCGGTATAGTCACCATGCTTGAGTGTTCCCGATAAATCGATAACCGGTATGAAACTCACGGCGATTAATCGGGCAACTAAACGGCTCTCGGAAGAAGGAAGGGACGATTTGTGTCTCGTAAATTTCTCGCAAATCACGCCGATAGTACCGATTATGAAATGTAAAAAACGCGAGGGAAACATCGGAGATTACCGATATACCGAACCTTTCGGTATACCGAGAGGTCCAGGGTTAGGGTTAATCTAAAGATTAAACGAACTTACCAAGTGAAGTTCGATCTTGATT
>NW_020214057.1:0-1191 GCF_003070985.1 Temnothorax curvispinosus
GTTCTCGGCGAAACTTGAGAAATTGGTTTGCAGCACCGTTTTCACCAATTCCGGCTCAAGGACTATCAACGACGGCGACATGAAATCATAAATCCCGATCATGCTGCGACCCTTGTTATCCTTGTAAATCTTGCTACAGAAATCGCCGATGTTCGTTTTCATGCAGATCAGCGACAGCATGTGTCCGAACCCCGGCAGGGCTCCATCCATGCACGGAACTCCACGTTTTTGCCAGTAGTTGTAATTTCGCGTCAGATAATAGTAAAGGACTATAAGCGCTCCGAGAATCAAAGACACCAGCACGACGGTCATGTTGCTATTCTCGAACGACAAGTGGCACTTGGTCAAATAAACAGATGTTGCCTTGACCACGTATCAACTGTGACTGATTGTGATGTAGCGGAATCGCTGAGGCGTACATTGATAGCGTCGATTAACGTGTGGACGAGGGAGGCTGCAAAGCAGTAATAAAATTCGCATTGGCGATTTCTAGTGTTGCCAAGTGAATTTTGTTATCTTATTTACTTTATTATATTATTATGTAATGTCAACACATTTTTTCAAATCTGTACAGAATAAATTAATTTTTCATAATCATTGAAAAAAGAATATAAGAAATATATATTAAACTGTTAAACAGATTAAAATAATTTTGAATTATTTTTATATTGACTACGTTTACACAGCCTGATTTACACCGAAGTTATAACATCGATGTAATAACCTTTGCCTGGGTTCGGTCATATGCTGTCGTTGATCTGCATGAAGACAAACCTCGGCGATTTCTGTTACAATATCCAAAAGAATAAGAAGGGTCGCAGCATGATCGGATTTACCAATTTACGTCGCCGTCGTTAATGATTCTCGAGCCGGAGTTGGTGAAAGTCGTGTAATGGCTAATTAATATAAAGTCGCGATTTGATATTGTGCGGTATATTTCAAACTACTATGTAAATACTCTCGCATAAATCCCGCGAGGTGCATGTATTATTAGCGAATTACTATTAAAATGTATATTGATATGTGTATACAATTGTATATCTCGACATTCTGGTTTTTATTTAAATTATCCGATCCGTCGATTCCAGAAACACCTAACAAATTAAATTCAAAACAGGAGAGGCACTTGATGTAAATATACTTGATATCTCAAGTTTATTAAAATATATACTGCGATCATATTTATTTGTT
>NW_020214058.1:0-376 GCF_003070985.1 Temnothorax curvispinosus
TTTATGAAATGATACGTTAAATATTGTATTCAAATTTTATATAATTTGTTATTTTTAAATGTTAAATATGTATTTTTCTAATGTGTGTTATGCTAGAATATATAATAAAATATATTAATTATAGCTATTCTTCCGAAAACGTCTGTGCTCCAATTTAGGTCAAACTTTGTAAATCGGTTCCTTTTAGATAAATAAAAAAAACATATTCCAAAAATATTTAAAAGGTTGCTTAACTTTTGAGTCGCGAAAAATCTTTATCTTTTTTTTATCTAAAAAGAACCTATTTTCAAAGTTTCACCTAAATCGGTGCACGGACGTTTTCGGAAGAATAGCTATAATTAATATATTTTATTATATATTCTAGCATAACACACAT
>NW_020214058.1:476-1755 GCF_003070985.1 Temnothorax curvispinosus
GAAAAATACATATTTAACATTTAAAAATAACAAATTATATAAAATTTGAATACAATATTTAACGTATCATTTCATAAATTATTATAATTACTTGAGTTAATTAAAATTATAACAATTCTAAACAATTTTACATCAATTTCTGTTAACTCAGATAATCGGTATAAATATTTTCATAAACGAGTAACTGTGCAGGTATTATGGAATCTAAATAGTAATTTTATAGATATTTTATTTTAAGAAAGATAAATAATATAAGTAACAGTTTTGGTTTAATAATCAAATAATATACAGGAGAGCAATATTATTGTAATTCTAATGACATTCGTACTCTTTCGATTTTTAATTATTCTATGTATAAATATACAGATCTAATCATAGCGGACAACAAGGATCTAGGATGTCTCAACAAATCTGGGCGCCAAATAAGATGTAACACCAGCAACTGTTGTGATTTGGATAATGAAATATATCAAACAAGCGCATTTGACGAATAATTAGTAAGATCGCTTTAAGTTACGTAACAACAAAATGCGATCTCTTATTAATTAGACATTAACTTCTTTATAAATGTATAATTTACTAATCGTTTTAACAATTACTTACAAGTAAATCTGATATCGCCGTGTAACTAAACTCTCATTATATGCTTCTTATAGTCTTTATATTAATATGTAAATTTATTCATGTGCTGTATAACGTCGTATGTAATGTACACATTTGTATTAGAGTTATAATTTGTACACACAAAGTAGAATTGTAAAACCTATCTGGATACTAAAATATAGAAATTATTTAAAATAGTTATTCTCTCACATAATTGATTAAGGGGAGGTTACTGTTCAGAGGCCCAAAAAATGCCTCAATTTCAGGAATTTTTTTTGATATAAAATAAATACATTTAGAAAAAAATTTTCGCGGCTTTTATTTGTACACAAATGAGGATTAATTTAGAATTTTTTCGGAAAAAAATAATTAAAAATGGCGGCTCCAGCTCTCAGTCCACACGGCGTGGTTCTATGTACGCGGGGCATTCCACAGCCTTGCCAGCTGATCGAAAACAAAAAAACCAAAAAAATTATTAAAATAGATTAAATTTGGGGGGCCTTATCGTTTTCCGATTTTTAAAAAACCCCTTTATAACAAAATGGTGGCCGTTTGAACAAAAACCTCTTTTTTCCCTGTTTTCTTTTGCTTCAACGTTTAAAAAAAAATTATTTGCAACCAATTTTTTGGGAAAAAAAAAAAAAAAAAAAAAAAAAAAAAAAAAAAAAAAAAAAAA
>NW_020214059.1:0-1729 GCF_003070985.1 Temnothorax curvispinosus
AAAATCGCTTATTTTCGTGCTTCTACTTAGTTTTCTCCCCTTAAACTTACAGCATTAGATGTCGGTTTCCAGTCATTCGGTAAAGAATACAGCGGTGCTACGTGGCCAGTCTTTTTGTCCCATTGACCATGGAAGTCGTACGTCATCACGGATATCCAGTCCAGGTATTTGGACAGGATAGGAACGTCGTATCCCGCGTCGATCACCCTCTTGCTTGGCGATACGGCCGCAGAGAGAAGTAATCCTCGAGGCTTAAACTCGTTACTCAGTTCCTTCACCAGCTCAGCGAAGCTTTGCTTGTCAGGCTCCGGGCCCTTGTTGCAGTCCGCTTGCCAGCATACCGGATATTTCCAATCGAGATCGAGACCCTCGAAACCATACTTTTCGATGAAGTCAAGAACTTGCGTGATAAATCTTCGCCTAGCCGACGGCGAGTTTACCAGTCTACTGTATTTGTCGCCGGCCGAATCGTTCCAGCCTCCCAGTGTCATCAGCACCTTCAGACCCTTTGCCTTGAACGCCACCACCCTTTCGTAAAACTTGTTGTCTATATCGGCCCAGAGATCGTTGGATTTCATCGTTAAGCTGCTACTGTCGAGCACGGAGAATCCGTAAAGCACATGGGTACAGAGATCGGAGTCTATATCTTCCGGTACGAATCTGCCACCCTCTTGCCGATACCAGGCCCAGTTAGTGAAATAGCAGATGACTTTAAACTCGCCGGAACTGTCGCGATCCACTGCCGTAGTCGTCTGTATCGCTTGTGTGGGCTTGACGGTCCACGTCGTAACCGCTCCTGTACCTAATAATCATAAGAAATAGTATTAAATGTTATTAAAAAATTAAACGTAAAAAATACTATTTTAATATAATCAATATTTATACTTTTTTTATATAATAGACTCCAAACTTTATATTTTTCTACATATTGTATATATCATTGAGATATTTTTCTATTTTGAAAATAATATTAACATCTACTTTCTGTAATGGGACACAGCGGGCCCTTCGGATAATTCCTTAAAACTCGATTCATTGTTCTCAATAGCGGATTAGGCTCGCAGCCGCATCTGTTTTTGAAGTCGTCCAGATCTAAGGCCCAAACCATACCACCGCCGAGACCAAGTTTCTTGATCAGTTCTGCCTTCAGTCTGATTTGTTGAGCGTCGTCGAAGCTCACCCACTGAAGACCTTTGTAGGCATAAGGGCCGATTCTACTGTCTTTATCCTGAACGACTGTCCATCCCTTCTTCAACGTTCTTTCACATATCTGTCATAAAAGCAAAAGAATAGATATTTATTTACTCCTGGAATAAATGTACATCTTTGGGATATTAAAAATTAATAACTTTTTATTTGCAGCTACTAATTAATGCAATATTAATATTTTCTTATATGCATTTTATTAGAAACTTATTTGATGATTTTTTAATATTTATTTAGATTTTTATTTTTTAATATTTCCTTTTTGGACATGAATTTACCTCGTAATATGACAAGAAACCTGTTGCATTGGTCGCCTCTCCAGCTTCGCCGCCGCCATAGGTTGGCGCGTTTAATCCGTGTACGCTACTCGCCGCAAGTGAAAATGATCGGCCGTACAATGGGGTACCCATGATCAACTTTTTCGGATTTGCACCTTTCTCTATCCAATAATGGATCGAAAAGTTCTAGTAACAAAGAACTAAGTATTTTTAAAATTTTTGATATTATTAGTATTTCTGATATT
>NW_020214060.1:0-3241 GCF_003070985.1 Temnothorax curvispinosus
CCCCCCCCCTCGTTGCCCCCGGGGTGGAATCGGCTTACTCTACCTACTACTCTTAATAGTTCGCACAGCGTTCTCACAGAAAAAATGGGGTTTGCTTTCTCTACGACAAGCCATTCATTGTCGTGGCTCTTAGAGTTTATTACTTTAGCTGGAAATATCTGCACGTTTGCGTCTATATATATATATATATATCCTATATATATATATATATATATATATATATATATCCTTGCGTATATTCGAAGAACTCGGTTTGGTCGTGCACGCAGATGCACATATGTGCAATTGTCGCGAAAGGTGTACTCGGTTGTATGAAAATCGCTCGGCATAAGTCGCCGGCGAATTGTTCTCGAGACGCGCACGGCGTCGCGTTGACGATTGCTGAGCTTTTTGTAACGTTCCAGGAAGCGTTCGAACGTGAACGCGTTTTCGTGACACGCGTACGTTTCGCGGATGAGTTTGCGGTTGGCCGCGGAAATTTGTTCCAAGCGTCGCGCGGCGGCGATATCTATATCCGCGGACGCCATCTTGCCGTATGCCCACGTGACGTATAACATAATTAGGTACCTTAAAGGCTTAATTCCTGTTAACGTCGCCGTGAGCTCGCTCCTCGGTCTCGTAATAATGCTGCCAGGTCATGTTTGCCACGTACCAGTACCCCTATTCTGTAACTCTTAACGACAGTGTCGTTATCGTTATGATGTCGTTGCGCAGGTATATTATATGGAAAAAAAGCTGCGCAACGACGATATAACGATATAACGATATAACGATACCGATACTGTCATTAGAGTTACAGAATAGGGCTACAGGCGTGCTTAATGACTCTTAGTTTGTTGGTGTAAACGGGATAGATGTAATCGTCTTCTTCGTCGACCAACGGTCTTAATTGTACAAGACCTGTTGTACTATTGACGGACGCCAGTTCGCTCTTGCCCTCGAACAAATGTTGTTTCCCAGATAGCAAACTGTCGGCACTGTACTAGCATAACGCATTCACATCTGCGCATAGGCGTGTCGGCATATTTGCAACAGTTGAGTTGGCATGTGAGGTGCATGTGTGGAGCATGCTCTGCCGACACATAGCGACACGATTTGTCGACACAGCATTGGCAAGCTTTGCTGGATTTGTGTAATAATAATGGCATGGAAAGAAACTATATATAACTATAGAGTTTAAATTATAAGAGAGACAAACATATTTGAAAATAGATATATATATTTTTTCTTTATTGTGTAATAAAACACTTTTATATCACGTAATAATAAAATCAAATACATACGCCAATACAAATTTCTTTGCCGGTGGAATATATCAACGGTTTTCTTAGTGTTATTAAATAAAAATATTATAATTTATTAATCGCGCTGTTCTGCTCATTCTACTAAAGAATTATATCGCAAATCGCAAGTGTCATTGAGTTACAGACTATTGTTTTGGGTAATATGTCCCGCGGTAAGGACAATTTGGCAAGATTGCAAAATTTTGATAACGAGAATGCTTGGAGACTGATACCCTCTAAAGACGCATTAGATATCACAATGTTATTAATACTAATTATAAACTAATTCGTTCTCGCTATTTGAGGCATTATCATCAGTTTCATCGCTACCATCACGGCTGTTCCCGCTATTATTTTCAAGCACATCTTGTCGATTTCGGAATCGTTGCTTTGAAGACCTCAACGCTTCAGTGATAGCCTCTTTGAATACGGTTTGCGTTAATGTAAAATTTTGATTTGCCGCCATTGCTTCTGTACGGACATAAATAATATAAATCAATACACAAAAATGTAAATTTGTCTGCTGCATCTTTGTAGGTTTCTATAGGGAATATTCGAATTTTCTATAAGTGATGCCTATATATATGAATGTTCTCATGATAAATTTGGATATAAACCTGTAGAGATTTGCAGCAGAAATATATATAGTATAATAGTATAGAAGAAAAATACCTTCACAAGCTTTTGCAAAACGTAAATCTTTAAAAACATTTTTTTCTTTGTAACCCGTTGTTACGTCCAAACCCCGGGAGTCTCAGTGAAAAGGAAAACTGGGAAGCGAAGGAAAGGCTACCCAGAGGGGACGGGGTAAGGAAGGACGTAACCGAATTCTTAAAGGTTATCTCGGGTCGCGCGAGTAAACGCGTGCCTCGAGTCGAACGCACTTTTGGGAAGGCTCCAGTCGAGGGTCAACGTCCGAAAGGACGCTATTACGCCTACTGCGAGCCGTGCGATCGTCGGTCCTGTTTTAGGTCAAGGATTATGCAATCCCTATTACCTGGGATCGGACCGTGTACGATTTTGCGAGCGGGGGAGATTGGTGACGAGGTGTTAAATTAAATAATTAGACATTAATTTGAGAAATTAAAAATATTACAATTATTCATTATAAATGATGAAAATTAATGAGCCAGTTACATTTATATGTATATAAAAAAACATAAAAACAAAACGCAAATGGTACAGATCTAGTGTGGTGTGTGTATATGTGTATGGAGAATACGCGGGTGTTACATTGGTTCGGAGGTCATCGGACAGGATTACTGAGGTGATGCTTCGACATTTAATATGATCTCCTGCCCGGTCAGTACATTTATAATAATAATAATAATAATAATAATAATAATAATAATAATAATAATAATAAAAAAAAAAAAGAAAAAGAAGGGTGTACGTCACGAGTGTGTGTGTGTGTGTGAAAGGTGGTTATACTTGTATTTCTATGTTAACATTTTTATTTTTAATTAATTATTATGTGTTTTATTCTATTACTAAAATCAATCTATTAAAATAACTTCGGGAATAATCTCCACGCTCGAGATGGAGAGCGTGGAAAAGGGTGTTCTCTCGCGGTAATCTTCGCGTAGGTAAAAAGGGATGGGGGAGTGTGGGAGCTCCGGCTAGGGGAACTGGTTAAGTTCCTCGGAAGGAACCGGGGAATAGGACGGTCCGGAACAGAGAGAGGAATCGAGGATGTCGGAAAAAATTTTATACGCGAGTGAACGCGGGGGAAGGGAAAATTGTGGAAGATGGTGGCGGTTAAAATGTTCTCGATGCGCATGGAGGAGCTGTCGCTCAACGACGCGAGCTCGCCTGCTACGTACGTATCTTTTCTTTATTTTCAGGGCTAAACTCTTGCGACTCCTGCTAGTCACTAAAAATTATTATGTAAGGGGTGAGAAATTATAATTGTCTAATCAGTTTGGGAAGTTAAAAAGGAGAAATGAAAATTTTTAACA
>NW_020214061.1:0-1014 GCF_003070985.1 Temnothorax curvispinosus
ATGTCCAAACATCCACAATTCAGATTAAATATACAATTCGTATTTTTTCTGTATAATCTGTACACTTTTCGTCAAATAAATCGTGGTATTTATAGCAAACTATGTACAACTAAGCGTTATACGGCTTCAGAATATTTAGAAGCACTACAGACAGATGTATTAGAATCTGACTTGAGTACAATATTCGCCACTATAAGAAATACGGAACAATACTGGCGTATACCGAGGAGTAATTTAAGATGTATGACGCAAGAATACGGACCTGCGACATGGTTCGTAACATGGAGTCCTGCTGAATGGCTGATGCCTGACTTAGCTGCATATCTTCGTGAAGTAAATGGATGGCCTGACGATTTGACGCCCATTAGTGTACTCGTTGCTAAGGATCCCGTGTCAACGTCAAGGTTTCTTGATAACAAATTCAAAGCGTTCCTTGATTTTATTTGTTCCAAAGATAATCCGATCGGAAAAGTGGCGCATTATTTCTGGCGACGAGAATACCAAGGTAGAGGTATACAACATTTTCATTTATTAATTTGGATTGAAGGTGCGCCAATTATCGGGAAATCTTCTGTTGAAGAAGTTTCTCAATTTATTTTGCAACACATAACTTGTGAAATGCCAGATCCAAATATTTCACCATTGTTATATAGGCGAGTCAATACGCATCAACGACACAAACATAACGATTATTGTCTTCGTTCTAAAAAAGTAGGACGCAAAACGATTCGTGTGTGTCGTTTCGGGTTTCCTCGTCCTGTCACGGAAACGTTGATTTTGAAAGATGTCATAAGTTCGATAGCAGGTAGGAAACGATTGAAACATAGAAGTAGGCTTTATCATGTTCCTTGAAAACATGATGAGATCAATATAAATGATTATCATCCTGTTCTTCTTACGGTATTAGAAGGAAATGTCGATATACAATACGTAAGTGAAATATCCACGTTGCTTACTTGGTATATTACTAAGTACGTAAATAAACCAGGAAAATGTGAAATATCTGATGCTGTC
>NW_020214062.1:0-691 GCF_003070985.1 Temnothorax curvispinosus
ATGAGACGAGACAGTGACGGATGTCGTCTCGTCTCACAAGGGTATAAATTCTGTATCGTCTCATAAGACGACACAGTGACGTTACTGAGAATTTTTCCGTACGTTGTAACGTTTAATATTTCTTTTTATTTTTTATGGACAAAATAAGTTAGCTTTACGCACTCGCGACTGTTCAAACTGACCCACTACGCCACATGGGTAAAGTGCTGCGCTTTACACACTTGGTACTGTTCAACGCAAGCCACTGACCCACGTAAATTAGAGATGACGCGTTTTACCTACTTTTTTGCTATCAACAACACCGCACTGACCCACGTGGGTTAGTTGATGCGCTTTAACTACTTTTGTACTGTCTACACCGCCCCGTTGATCTACGCGGGTTAGCTCTACACACTCGATACTGTTCGAGACGAGCCACTGACCCACATAAGTTAGTTGACGCGCTTTACACACTCAGTACGGTTCAAGGCAAGCCACGCAAGTTAACTTTACGCACTCGCGACTGTTCAAGGCAAGCCAATAATCAACATCAGGTTAGATAACGCGCTTTATCTACTTTTGTACTGTTCACGGCGAGCCACTGCGCCACGCGGGTTAGTTTTACGCACTCGCGACTGTTCGAAACGAGCCACTGACCCACGTAGGTTAGTTGACGCGCTTTACCTACTTTTGTACTGTTCACGGCGAGCCA
>NW_020214062.1:791-1163 GCF_003070985.1 Temnothorax curvispinosus
ATGAGACGAGACAGTGACGGATGTCGTCTCGTCTCACAAGGGTATAAATTCTGTATCGTCTCATAAGACGACACAGTGACGTTACTGAGAATTTTTCCGTACGTTGTAACGTTTAATATTTCTTTTTATTTTTTATGGACAAAATAAGTTAGCTTTACGCACTCGCGACTGTTCAAACTGACCCACTACGCCACATGGGTAAAGTGCTGCGCTTTACACACTTGGTACTGTTCAACGCAAGCCACTGACCCACGTAAATTAGAGATGACGCGTTTTACCTACTTTTTTGCTATCAACAACACCGCACTGACCCACGTGGGTTAGTTGATGCGCTTTAACTACTTTTGTACTGTCTACACCGCCCCGTTGATC
>NW_020214063.1:0-4408 GCF_003070985.1 Temnothorax curvispinosus
TTAATGCGTTGTTCGATAAAATATTTTGTTTTGTCGCCGCGTTGCGCGATGTAGTTCAATAAATAGGATTAGCTATAAATATTGTACATATAGATTTACATACATGTCACTAGCGTATACAATACAGAATATCTCGACCGCGTTCGCAACGCATTAACACGATCGCGCGAATACGTTCACTCGAAATGCGCGCAACAACCGGTTTGCGAGCCGATATACCAGAAGAAGAGTAAAAGCGGGATACGCGTCGATCGGCTTACGAGATCGCGTGGTCGCCGTTGCGTGCAACGCGGGTATTCTTACCGGATCGATTTGCCGTTTTTCATCTCGGCTATTGTCGCAGTGGCACGGGACACGACTCTTGACAACCGATGTAATCCCTTTAGCCGACATAACAATAAATTAGATTGTCTTAATCTTCGTAATTCGAAAGGCTATATATCTTTTCCGGGATTTGTTCAATGTAAGATTTATTTGCTTGGGACCTTCATATCTTATCCGAAAAGAATGAGTGAGTGATTTATTATTAACTAGTCAAATCCGAAAGGAGGTAGGTACATTACAAAAATCGCCAACGTAATGATGAAAGTTGAAAAACGACGAGGTAGTGTAATAAAAGTGCAACGTTTTCCTGATGATGATATATCGTGCCGTAATTAATGTAAAAAAAGGAAAGTGAGAGGCAGTGTAATCAATTTAAATATTCCCAGTTATGCAAAGAGAAAGAGAGAGAGAGAGAGAGAGGGAGAATCTTAAAAAAAAGCCACACATATGTTACACATAAACAATTTTCATCTAGGCACAAACATGCAATGTTTGTAGAACGATTCTCGCTAATAGACACGTCATTCCTAAAAGTGTTTGTAAATACGCAATTCTAATAATTGCTCGTAAACAAACAATTCCTATCTCTACGAATGTATGGTCTTTGTGTAAAAACAAAAAGTACATTACAAAGGAAAATGCGCCGATAAAATATTTTCTTAGAAACGTCATTTTTATATTTAACTTTAGTGCGCAGCGATAAGCGGAGACCGTCAAGTAAATTTGTGCAATTCGTGTGGAGAAATGGGGAAAAAACCAATGAGAAAACGTTAGGGAGCGGGGAGATAGGCAACACGCGCGCGTGTCGGCGGCAGCGTCTTTTTCACGCGATACAAAGACGGCGAGGGCGAGTGACTCATGGAAGAAAAACCTTACACGATCCACTTGTTATCGCTGTTACTCACACACCGCGATACAGTCAATCATCGTCACTATTTTCGTCCGCGTCGCGTAGCATAATAAAGACACCGCGCGCGTCCAGCTTTATCGAACAATTTACTGAATTCCAGGCCGATCTCGACCTCGCGTGGCTTTGTGCGAGTCACCCGCGAAGATGTTACGTATTGTCTCGAGGGTCTCGAGAAGCTGCTTAATCCCGATAACGACGTCTATTTGTGCTCCGCGCGGAGATAAAAGGTGGGCAAACAGAAGAGACGTCGCAACTACCGACTAACGATTATCGATCACACTTTTACGATTCAGGAACGTATTTCCGTTGCAAAAGCTATCGCGGCACGATGATATTTGTATCTTTCACCGTTTTCAAATAAATGTTTTGTTTTATGTCTCTTCGGTTTTACACGGACCGATAAAAAGCCGCGCGAATGGACGTAACAAATGTTGTTTGCATGACAAAAACTAACTTGGGAACGTGATCGTTTAAAAACGTGTTTATTCCATACGACTTTATTCTTTCGCATAGAAAAAACACAAATGGAGCTGCAAGAAAGAAATAGATTTATGAGGACATCGGATTTATGGAGAAACTATACATTCAAGCGACATAAAGGATGATTAAAGATTAATATGTTTGGAGAACCTCTTCAAGTATTTACAAACAAATCGTCGTGCAATCTCAAGCGCAGAGTTATCAAGATTGCCAGACACAAAGACGTCCTTCGACTTGTCTAATAGAATTATGGCCGATCATGTCAAGATTGTAAAGTTACTGTCCTGCAAATTTCTGCTAAGAAAAATTCTACTGCAATTCCGACGATAAATTGAAGAGATTCAACTTTAAGGATTGAATTTATCAACTTAGAAAAATGGGTCGGCTACATTGAATTCTTGAAAAATTGTCTCTCTAATCTATTCGTCCTTTTTTTCCCCCGTAATCATCCGCGACATTTTCTACGCGGATATGACAATCTCCGCGGAAAACAATATCGCGGCTTAGGTCGCGATAAAACTTTATCGCGCAACTTTCTGATATCTCTTGAGAAATCGAGAGCGCGGGAAAAAAAGTATCTCAATAATTATCTATTGTTGCGGCGGAGATGCGCAAATATCATCGAAACTCTCGCCAACTTGGCGCGTGAATATAGTTAACGTCGTATTTGCATGTAAATTGTCTTATTGTTAGTCGCACCTCATCCGCGCAATTTAAACGTTTATACACAACATGAGGATGTTATAACACACGATATTCCTTCGATCTGACTTTTTTGCCTATGTCCACACGAACACTTCATTTCACACATAGGTTACAAGAATCACTTCAAGCATAAGTGTCATCGCATGACTAATTAATTTATCTCGATATTACTTTTACTCGCTAAAGCTCTTTGCGAGTATAAATATGACGGATATATAATTCCAGAAATCTAGCTTGAAATTTAAAATGGATGTAAAATGGATATAAAAATTTTAAGTAATAATTCGAGATAAAATTTCGAAGAATTGAATATCGCGCAAAAATATCTCGGCTAAATGTGCACGCGTGAGATCCTCTGATTTATTGTTAGACGCCGCATGCTTTGTCGAACAAGGCGATCCCAACTTAGAACCGTATTGCGCAATATCGAAGATCATCGTTCCGAGCGGAGGAGCGGACAAGAGCCGTGCCGCAACGTGATTTCGTTCGTCCCTAAGTAACTGGGACACGGGCGAAAGGAGAAATGAGATTGCAACGGCGATTGCTAGACTTTGTGCCGACCCGGTAACACGTGGTAATTCGCGGTGGCTCACGGCTACGAGGGGCACGGCGCTAATGGAGTCAGTGATCCGAAGACCTTGTATACGCGCGCGAGAAAACGGTCCGGTTCGATAAAAACCAGTTGCGCATCGCTCCTATAGGTGAAATACGGTATCGACATATCCCGCGCATGTTCGGTGGGGAGGTTCGGGTTAATCGATATTATTCCCGTACCATCTTTATTTTCTCCAACGCTACACCTTCGATGAAAATTGTTTGCATATATTGTACTTCAAATTTCCTCCTTAACTCGCGTCATTTGCGAAGTGATTTCGCACACAATCTACGTCGCTTCGAAAATAATATTTCTTTTTAGAAATAATTATCAACTTAAACAGTTGACGAATGTTCATTCATTTAATTCAATAACGGATGAAAGAGAAAAATTGTGTAAATCGTTCATTTATATCGATGGATCTGTTTTCTGTTGCTGAACTGACCGCACTAGTTCAGAGTCTATCTTTTTTACTCCACATTGGAAGGAAAAAGATAAACTCTGAACTAGTGCAGCCAGTTCAGCGATACAAAACAGACCCATATGTAATATGTAGGGTTTCAAATCAAAGCCGAGAAATGTATAATAAATTGTACCAAGGTACTCCAAGCCCGACTATAATCTACAAACTAGACTTCATCAACTTTGCGCGACAGTTGAAGCTTCGTCCTTGTTTCAAGTAGGTATAACGTCCGAGTTTGTTTACTTTATTGAACGCGTTGGAGTAAAGTGTATCGAGTAAAAGAATGATACATAACGCAACGCGCGAGATGGACGTTTTACAAGAGAAAATCCGATCGTGATATGGACGATTCGATCGATCTCGTGGTACTTCCGATAGTTACGAGAACGCATAACACGCGATATAACAGAGATAAGCGTAGCTACGCATACACAGAGATAAACCCGCGCACGTGCTTTCCTATAGCCAAGCCGGATCGCATAAACTGCATGAAGAATACGCGGTGAAGAATCGATTGCATGAAACTGACCTTGTTGCAGCCATAATTTATATAGACTCCTTTGAGCTCATCTTCGGTCGAGAGTTCCGTGTTCGGGCTGTTCGGCGGGCTCTTCGGGCTGCAAATTCAAGGAAACGACATGTTACGATCCATAAACGCAGTTTGTAGGTCAGGCGAATGGGGTGACGTCTCGTCGCGAAATCCACCGATTTTGTTGCGTATACGCTAACTTATTTATTCAACCGACGTTATACTCAATACTTTTATCTTTCGCTACGATTTACTGATCTAAAGCTACGACGATTCTATACGCGTGCTCCTTTTATAGTTAGTTCGAAACGTTGAGTAATTAAAATATATTCGGTAAAATGTACCTTTGGTAATTGTTTTTAATACTTCGAATGACATAACTGGAATTGATCGCTACATTAA
>NW_020214064.1:0-5605 GCF_003070985.1 Temnothorax curvispinosus
GTGATCGGTCGCTTAAATTACAGTATTTTGTGTTTTTAGTGTTACGACGCGCACCATATTATCTACGCCTGGATGCAGTTCAATGACCTTAGACATTCTCCCATTTTCAAGATCGCTATGTCAAATTCAAGCGCCCGCCATTTTGTAAAAAATCGGTATTTTTAAAATCGGCTATGATACGCCAAAGATAATAGTATTTATTTTCATTTCTTGTTTGATTTTTTGTTTTAGATGATTTTTAACGAATCGCCACTGGGTACCGTTTTTTTACGGCACTCCGTAGACGACTCCAGTATACTCTGTGAATTTGCAACATTTTTTAATAAAAAAATTGAAAACTGTGGCGGTCAGCTGTCCGCCACGACGCGCGATGGTGCACGCGCGACGACGGCAGTAGGACGGGAGGCGCGCGGCGCGAGCAGCGGCACGGTATCGATCGGCCGGGCAGTTCAACGCGCGCCCGCTACGCGGCGCATCGCCGGTCGATTCTCTCGTAAGAAAGATTCGACATCGACCTCTATATAAGGGGCAACCCAGCGGGGTTTCTCCAGCGATCAGCTCACCAGTCAGGGTGTGCTACTACCCATGGTAGAAATACAAGGGTATGCTCTTGCGCATATTTCCGAACCCAGCCAATCAGCGACTTGTCCAACCTTACGTCACACTGAGCGGCACATTTAAGCAGCGAATCTATAATAGTCATTTATAAAAGCATTTTGAGCGGACAATATGTGAATACAAAATAATGTTGATCATTTATGTGAGAGAAAATTCTGTTTTATAAATAAATAAATATATATGAACAAAAATATATAAATATAAAAAAACGCACGTGACATACGGATAAACGCTCATCGTTTCCCGAATTTGTCTCTCGTTGTAGATGTTAGAAACGTTATTGTTATTTGACGAATTTTATAATTATTTTATGTGGATTTGTCTAAATATATGATATTACAGAAAATATTATTATTATTAAGAAAAAAAGAATTGTGTGCATTGAATAAAAATCATTGCGACGTACGGAAAAATTTCACATAAAACGAGATTTTAATTTCCAGTCATTTATTATTAAAATTCTGCGAATTATTAGTTTTAATCAAAACTGGTCGGAAAACGATTGGAAAAGAATTGTCAGCTGAGACGCAAAACAAAAATATATTGTGGCGTACGACATAAAGAACTATATATGCAGAGGAAAGATGCAGATAAAAGATCAAATAACAATAAATGCAAATATTTAATATACAGGTTTTTTATTAGTAAATTTTGACATCTTTCTTCTTTTTTGCCTGTGATTTGCGATTGCAATCGCTCGGTTCATTTCGCGCAGCCTAATATATGTCCTAGTCCTAATGAGGCATAGTAATGCCTCTCTCGGTATTTTAATTTTCAATTGTGGTTCTATTATTTTTGCTAAGTTTTGAAATATAAGATTTTCTTTATTCAAACTGGATCCGTGATATTTAGCAAACTCAATATTCATTATACGAGCACATTGTAATAATTTGTCACTCGGATACATACATTTTCCTCGCGAAATAACTTGCAGCCAATCTTGGTCACCCGTTGTTTCCAATTGACGCGTTTCAATACCTAATGTTTTATCTGTGCTTTTAAATCTAAATGCTACGTATCCGGCTATATATTTTGCTTTATATTTTGCTGGTGTCTGTTCTTCTGTACTGGACGATGCTGCTGTCTGTTCTTCTGTACTGGACGATGCTGGTGTCTGTTCTTCTATACTGGACGATGCTGGTGTCTGTTCAACATCCATCGAAACTTCATTTGATACAGGCAAAGGCATTGTTTCAGCTAACACATTTTCGTTTGATGTTAGTGGAGGTACTGCATGAAGATGCAACGTCGGGATAGCATCAGGATGTATCTTCCTAGTTCGTATAGGTGAATAACCTAGTAGATGTTCTTGTAAGGGCTTCGTAAAAGCTTCATCAGCAAAATGCTTCGAACATATCCTAGCTGAAGCAAACAAGGTTTAAGATTCTTAAATATATGCTTATAATAATAAACAAGAGAAATCTATACAAAAGTACAAACCATATTTTGGTGAAATATTTTCTTTTCCGCATGCTTGACGCCACTTATTAAACAGTGCTGGATCCTTTGGGAAGGAAAAATATTTTATTTTATTTCCTTCGATCTTTCTGGTCTTTGCCAGATAGTTCCCACACCCTTTCACATTACACGTCATTGCGTACACTGTAATAATCACAAACGAATTACTCGACATAAACAGCGAACCGAGCGAACGCAGCCATTGCGAATCACCGAGTACATCCGATTCATTCCGATGCTACACGAATATGACGTAAACTTAGACAAAAGTGGTGGGAATGCGCAGTGGTCTGACACGGTATGAGCATACCCTTGTATTTCTACCATGCTACTACCAAGGTCCCTGACATAATCTCTTTTGGAGACGGAGCGTGCTCTTCAAGACCTCTGTTTGATACGGAGCGAGCTCATTCCGGGCCTTCGTTTACACCTGCTTTGCAGGGCATTAACTCTCCGCGGTAAGAGTCGACAGACTCCCTGCCGTGGAAAGGTTCCTGGGTCGTTTACGACCCAGCTCACCGGACAACACCGAGACCAAGGCGCTGCCTGCTCCAACTCCGATTCCGACTCCGATTCCTGCACCTGGGTCCACGACGAAGGATCTGTTCCTGATCTCCAAGGTGGATACTTTCCTCCCGTGAAAGCCACACCTCATCGACCGGCCAACTCGAGTACCACACATCTAACTCCAACCGGAGCACTCTGGTGACGCACTCACTGGCCTCGTCTTCGAGATTCACCGGCCGGCCAACCCGAGTACCACGCATCTAAATCCAACCGGAGCACTCTGTGGTGACGCACTCATTGGCCTCGTCTACAAGAACGTCAAGACTCCTCTCCAAGCTCGGCCTCAGCGAATCTAACTATTCGGGACGGATAATACGCAACACACCGCGTTCTACACAAATCACACTCGTCCACTTATCCGTACACATCCAAGAAATAATACCTGTACATAGAGCATGAATAAACCTAGCGAGATTCTACCTAATTGAATGACTGGTTATTGTGGGAACCGACGCACCTTAACCTAATCCTAACCAACAACCCCACAAAAACATTTTTAAAAGTGTATATTTTTAATTACAAAAAACCCCGACCCAAGAATTCCAATAGTTCCCCTGAAAAAAATTCCTAAAAATTACCTTTTTTTTCGTTTTTAGGTGTATATTCCCCCTTAAAAACAACACGCAACTTCGTCGTGACAGTCGACTTTCGGAGCACTCTGATGTGGTAAAAACATCTTTGCGATTAAAATGATTTTTTGTAATATTATAATTTTCATAAGGCGAATTAAAGCTTGGGATGGAAGGATCCTTGAATGGAAATACAAAGATACATATCACTTCAGTTTTATTTTTTAAAAGTAGTTGCACAACAATTATTTTTCAAAGCAATATTAACTTATTGCACGAATGTGCACCAGTTCAGGAATTTCTTTGAAAAAGAATAGACGTCATAGATGGTATATGCATAGCTTCTAGAACATTCTCACGCATGTTTCAAAGACGTCATAAACACGTTCAAAAGACGTAAAAAGTAGAATTTTAAATGTCTTTAATGTCTTTAACATCTTAAAACAAAACGTTTCTATATAGTTTTTTAAACGTTATTTTATCGGAAAAGAAACGTTTCATCGAACGTTTTTCGAATGGACATTTTTACTCATGAGAAACGTTTCTAGAAATCGGTAATAAAACGTTTCGGAAAAACGCTTATAAAACATTTCTGAAACGTGTACGTGCTACGTGGGATATATTCTCTTTGTCATTAACGCAATTTAAAGATTTCACATCTTTTTTTGTAATACATGTACGCGGTATAAAACATCTCAAATCGACACGAGATGACACTAGTTGAAATACGAAATACATCTCCAAATACTATTGATGGAAATTAACGGGGAATACTGACTTGCTGTAACACTGAAGGTGATCCAATGTTAGGATCGAAATGTTTGGAATGTAATATAAGACAATAAAATATGATAAATTAGCATCCATTGATTTAATATTTACAGCAAACATGATGCATCATATAATTAATGCTTGTCTCTTTGTTGATATTTTTGCAATCCTCGAAGCTGTAGTGTTCTAATAGTTCTAACATTGTTTTTTTAACGTTATCGTTCCCAGCGAGAAATGACTCTGGCGGAAATATTTCTACAAAATTAAAAAAAAAAAAAGTGTACTACAAAAAACTATAAAATATAATTGCCAGAATCTATTAAATTCTACATGAATTTAAGAAGTACTAGAATTGGAACACTTTTGTAAATTTTTGTATGTTTTTAGTGCATCTTGATCTATAAATTTTTCGGTAAAACTACGCCAAATTACAACTAATACTGATATTCTATATCTTCTATATCTTCATTTCTATATCTATTTGAGTACAGTAGACAACAAGAAAATACTAGAATTAAAACATTCTCTAATGAGGAAATTCACCCGACATAAAAAAAATTATATTTATTTTGAAATTTTATTACTACTTTCTAACTAAATTTGTTTCTTAAAGTGCAACCTATGATATTATAAATATTTTCTCGTACTTGAAAAACACACTTACCTTGATGGGATTCGAACTCGAGACCTCGGGACTTCTGGATCGTGATGAGCCAACCGTCTTACGTGGTAGACTACTTCTTAATTTGATGTAAGTGTTATATATATAAGTCTACATGTGTCATAACCAGCGCAAATATATAATTTTTTAAAAATTTTAAGAAACAAATTCTGTTTAAAAAGAGTAATAAAATTTTGAATCGGATATACGAATATAATTTTTTCTTAATGTCGGGTGAATGTCAGAAACCACCCAGTAAGCAAGGAATATTAAATTAACGTTTAGAAATATTGACTTTATGTGTATTTTTTAAACGTTTTTTAATAATATTATACACATATTTGAAAAATATTATTTTGTAATATTTTTCTGAATGTTGTTAAAATATTTTGAAAACGTTACAGAAAATATTTTTCAAATGTTACTCTGACATTTATTTGAGATCAATGCAACAGTTCAAAATTTCTTGTAATTTGGACTCAGAAATAACGTTGGTAGTATATTAATTTTCTGTTGTTATAATGTTATCGTTTTATATTGTGCGCAACGCTTATCGCGACTGCTATGATGTACATGATTATCTTACATACGATGCATGAGTACGTATACACGTGTGTCAATCGAGAAGTGCGGAGTGCTCTTTATTTACAGCATATTTATATATAAGTAATAAGTAACTATTAGATTCTAAAAGTTGTATATTAATGATAAGAATTCAATTAACCATACGTGCTATAATTATTTGTGCTATGAATAGTAGCTGATGGTGATGTAGGATTCATTTTCCGATTTACAAGAGAGATTTACAAAAGAGAGGAAATATCAATTAATTTTTTTACGTTCTATAATAGATTTGTCTTTGGACATTAAAAATATCATCAAGGTTCGTCAATGGTACCAAACAGTGTAACTTTCTATAAAATAACCTCAAAATTTGGCGAAATATGTAAATGATAACGTA
>NW_020214065.1:0-4475 GCF_003070985.1 Temnothorax curvispinosus
TATAATTTTGCGAATATAACGACGGAGAGAGATACACGAGCGAATTAGAAGTCGACGGCGAGCCGCGCGTATATGTACGCCTATGAGACGGGTATGCGGGGACTACGCTATATACGTACCCGTTAAGCCAACATCTAATTCGATAACTGGCGAAAATAATAACGTAGCGATCTGTTGCGTTCGCGGCGCGCAATCATCCGTTTCGTACCGCGTGTCCGCGGAGAACTATAAGATCGAAGGCGCTTTTCTCCCGAGGATATATTTTGTTGCTCATAGTCGAGCGTAATAATCGCTACCACCTGCCATACACAAATACGAAAATACTTCGAATTATCGCGCGATCATGACAATTTTATCGCGAAACACTTGCAGACTTGTTACTGTCCGATTTTTTAATTTTACGGAAATAACTTACACGGTGGACGAAAAAGAAAGACCATGGCAGCGAATCTACAAACGTTGGAATGACGCGGAGGAAATACGAAATTAATACACAGGCAAGAAGTGTATTTTTAAGATTCTAACTTGGCGGCGAAGGATTGAAAATCGAATGACGCGTATGGGTAGCCGACCGTCCGGTCGTTTAAGCGAATCAGATAATTTTTCGGGCGCGCTTAAAGGACGTACGGTAGCGATTTATAATGAGGCGATTGTCGACTACCTCGGTAGCAAAAGATGACACTTATTAAAAGTTTCAGTCCCACGAGGTGAACACGAGGCATCGATCTTTCTCCCCGATCGTTCTCTCCCCGCGTCTTTCTTCTCGCACGAGCGGCGACGACGCTGCCTCTCTCGTTACCCATCCACGAGAAATACCGAAGAGTTTAATAAGCAAGAGCGGTGGCGACGATATACCGCGATACAAGATACCGCGAGTACCATCCATCACGCGATGTGAATCGCCCCGTCCCGTAGCGTTTCGGCATGTTCGTGAGAGAGACACCCGGACCTTCTATGATCCTCCGTTTGTCTCTAAAGACCCATTGGATCTCCGGGTGTCTTATTAACCGCGTGGTTATTCTTCAAACGTCGTTGCGTCACGCTCGGCGGTAAAATCGTCGCGGGGCGAATAAGGAAGGATTAAAAAAAGAAAATTATTATATATTCATTGTGTGGCCGGTTTTAATGCGCGGGGCGATAACGAAAGCTTAGGTCGGTGCTCGCCATCGACCCGCGCCGCCGTCATCCTGCAGCGGAGGAGGTCGCGTGCAAAAAATACGTTAATTCCGCGTAGCTTGCATGACCGTGCAAATAAATAAAACGGCAAACACACATCGCGGCCTAGCGCTGCCTCGCGGTACCGTATTTTATATTTTATCCGGTTCGAATGATTGATTGCGCTCCGCTACCGGGGGCTGAGTCCCGGGCACGATAGCATCTCGCGAAATGCCCCCGGTCGCCCGACTGTACTTGTCGTTTCACGCATTGTTTATTATTGTCCGATGGTTTTATCACGATCGTCGGTATAGGGGAACAGGACAGGCGGGGGGCAGGGGAGGGGGAGGGAGGAGGGAAAGGGGGAAAGCCGGGATAACGATTCCTTCATCGATGTACTTGCGGGATGATGAGAGGGATAGCTACGAGTCGTCGCCGTTGCTATTTTATTGTTACTCCGCGATTGCGATGTTTAGACGAATAATACAATTTATGACGCGAAAAGAGCGAGATGATGCGGCGAGAAATAATCGTGGGCGCGATTATTGCCAAATGCGATGCGAACCGAAAGTTTTCGGTTTTTTGGCATGAACCGGAGTAAAAGAGGCAACGATCCCTATATATGTGTGTGGAAGATAGTAATTACAGAAGCGGGACTGAAAACGCGGGGTTCCATCAGACCCTGCGAGGCACGATCCTCGATAAGTATAGTTGTTTCAGGATCGCGTCGGGGATGCCTCCTCTACTCCCGCTATCTCATTTTATTGGTACAGGTTATGTGAAAAATTTATTGGCTCCGACAGCGAGCGCGCGAGCGTACCCGAGATGCGAGCAAATTCGTCGTCCAGCCGGCCGGGAAAGCTTCGAAAATTTCATTTGCGGAGAAGTTTCGTCTCCGAATTTTATAATTATATGCTGGTACCACATATACGTCTCGCACGGATCATTTCTACCTGTCATACATTTACATAAATTATTCAGATTCAATTAAATTTAAATTCTTAATGACGCCACGTCGCGATTGAAACGCTCGGGAAAAGATTTTCGATAAAATTTGACACAACGTTTATCTATTGTCTCGACTTCCTAAGCCGGTCGATATGCGCTGAGAAATTTTCGACTAAATATTGAGCCGATCTAACGCCCATCCATCAAATATTGCTTAATCATATCAGGGTCGGTGCAAGTAATTATCGTTTCTAGGGAAGTAATTATCGTTTCCCGGTTAACGTGATGGGATACACAAGGTGCACAAGCAAAAAACACAAATAAGTTATTGCCTAGAGATTTTTTTATGAAGCATCATCAAACTGCATCTAGCTGGTGTCTCGGTTGCATCGTGCTCTTCCATTTCTTCGGTGAACGGACCCGATCACCGGCATACCCCGTCATTATCTTCCGATACAGTTTTGCCTCATTTTTCCCCATCCTCCGCCTCCTTCTGCCCTCTTTTTCTGTTATTTCATGTTTATCCCCTTCTTTGTTTCTGCTCGCTTCTCTCCGCGAGAGAACTTCGTACTCTCTCGAGAATATATATACTCTCCCACATCCGAGATATCCATTACGGCGTTGCAACCCGAAATCTCGATTTTGTTTCGCGCTTGAACGTTCCTAATTAAAGAATTGCCGGACGTGCGCAATTATCGATACAATTGATATCTTCAAACGCGATTTTAAGAACACGTTGTGCGCTTTTCATCAATTTCGCGGGAGTATTCCGCTTCGTAGCGCGCGGTTAATCCGCGATGCGGATCGTCACGATTGATCGTCGCGCTCGATTTCCTTCGCGTTACATACGGCACGCAGTAATAATGCCAATTAATGCCCGCGGGACAATCGCCCCAAGTTTCTTACGAACTGTCCCGCAAATTGCCGCGACACAAACGCTCGCCGGCATTCAACCGCGCGGCAATATCGTAACGGAAACGCCCGATGCTACCGGAAGACGTTTTCATCTCGAACATATCGTCATCTTCGCCGGCTCTCCATTTACCTCCGCCTCCCGTGGAAGGCAAGAAAGATCGTTTCGACATAAAGGCATTCGATTCAGCGGCACTTGAAACGCGTGCCAATGCGCCATTGTAAACGCTAGTGTCTCGCAACAAATATTTCCCATTAATTTCACAAAGTTAAATGACCTCGATTTCTTTTTAATTGAACTAATCTACGTAAATATGACGGAAGTTCTCTTTACGAAGAATCCGAGACAGATCGAGCGCAATTGCAACGGCATCAATAGCGACATGGAATCAATAGCGTCGCTTCGAGCGTTTGACGGTAGAAAGTTTGATGCGAGATAATGTCAGGTATATATACGTTTTTGAATTCCTTGACAGCCTGGACGCTTTCATCCGCGTTTCAGGATCAAAGGCGAGGGGGGGCTCACCCCGGGCGAGCCATGGAATAATATAACGATCGCGGCGTAATTCGCGTCGCGAGTATATAGCCGGTTATTATCGGGTAATGTGCGGGTCGTGGAAGTATTGATGTCCTGGGACAAAACCGTTTCAGCCACTTCCTAGGCGTTGTGCTACCCTGGCCCGCAGTCTGCCAGGAATCAATGACAAATCCAACGAGTTCCGCCGCTATACGCCGCCGCTTTTAATTTATTCGGGTCGATAAACGCACCGCGATTGATCCCTCTGCAAATTCTGTTCCTATAGCGCTAAGCACAGTTTTCAGTTAGGGCAGCTATCGATCGTAACGTTTAAGTTTATATTATATTAGAGAGTTGGTATTCGTTTATCTCGCTTAATTTTAATTTCGGCGATAGATCGATGGTATCGATGATGAGGCTTTAATTAATAATGTCTGTATTTAATTTTGTCCCCGGGATGGGAGCTAAAATAATACGTTTTGTGCTAATGCGCTTCTATAGCTTACAGACGTTCTTAACAGATGACTCTAGTTGTACGTCTTTCAACGTTGTATCATCTGTTTCGATTACTGCAATAATCGGGATATCCAATTATCGTCTTCCTACAGACGTATATCAAAGTGCAATATTTATTGTTGTAAAATACCGATTACATTAAATTTGTTTTAAAAAGTTTCATCAATAAGAATGAACTTACGTTTGTATTAATATCACACATTCTAACTCTGAGAAATTAATTTAAAAATCTGTTGATAAGTATATGTACGCAGTGCAATATCAATTACACAAAAATGATAGACCCCTGGGAGAAACGAAAAAAAAGGGTCTTTGGGGTGTTCTCTCGCAAACCGATGACTCGACAACCGATCGCGAGGCTCGCCTAGCTGTACAAAGGAAGAGCCTGCGAAATAATGAAGGCAACTCCCATCAGAGCCTCATCGAG
>NW_020214066.1:0-3930 GCF_003070985.1 Temnothorax curvispinosus
AGCGAAATCGGTTCCGCGGCGCAGCGGCGGTCCTTTATCGTCTCGGAGACGAGCCTCCCTCCAGGCTAATTGCCGATGATTTCAGGGAGATGATTGGCCACCGACGGCCTACGTCACCGTGCATACGTCACAGTGCCAAGTGACGATTCGAACCGGTCGTTACATATTTTCGAATGCGTTGTTTATAGCATGGATCTTTCCTTTGTGTGAGCGCAGATGAGTCGTGTAGACTGTCGAACAAAGCTTGACCTTATTATTGAAAACAATGTTAAAGTCAAAATGCTAATCACAAAAGATCCATGCTATACTGAATAATATCTTCTGAATATTACCGAATTCTTTAGCGACATTTGACGCGAATATTAATTCTCGCAAGCGTGCATGCTCTAATATTCAGCCGAGCGTAATTGCTTCGCGATGATGATTATTGCGATCTCAAACAATGTAGGACACTCTTTACAACGTTTTTCTTTTCTTTATTTAGTTGTGATTTCTAGGTGAGAAATTTAGTTTGACTTTTAATTGACGAAGAATTATGTGGTACATATGATTAAATTCTATTATTAGAGAATATACGAAATATAACCTGTGGTGCAGAGGATTGATTCACAGAATCTTTGTCATCTTCAACGTTATCAGTACTTCGTCTTTTGATGATTTTTCTGTCCTGTTTTGTAGGATCTAATATGGAATATTTTTCTAAGTTATCGCGCATTTTACACATTGTCTTCCAGTCTAAAATATATAAAGTTCTATATTAAAAAACAATAAATAAATATTCGACCAAAAGAACAAGCATACAACATATAAATTGTCCAATGTCAAAAATACATATAGGATGTGCTTGTACATAGTTTATACACCGTTCTGACGGCAGCCGAAATGATGAAAATTGATAAGTGTAAATTTTTAAAATCAATTGAAAGTGAAAATATTATTTATACAGGATGTTTCACCTAACCTAACGTCATGTTACAATTAAACCCTCTGCTACCGGGACATTAATAAAAATCGTTGAACTCGGGCTTGGAGGCGCGAGCCAACCGTGCAGGCATATCGGTATAAAAAAAAGGTTGATAAAATAAACATATATATATACCTACTTTTGCTTTTAATGCATTACTTACCACCATGAGCCAGGATCTTTGCGACCACAGTTTGCCAAATACATTTTTTTACTCTCGTTTTCATTATATTGGCGGGTCCAATATCTACGTTTGGCCATTGCAATTTAATCTCTTCCGTGCTGCCAATGATCTGGTCAAGTTTTTCTTCGTCTAAGCTATGTAGCAACCACTCGCGATAGCCAACCGCAATAGCATTATCTTCATTACTGAATTCACACAATACACATTCTTTGTCATTCATCTTATTTTTTTAAGAACTGCACTAGGAAATTATTGCAGTTATCAAATCTGATAGTCGGCGGATATCGTTTACGTGTGTCGGGACGTGACACGTGTTATTAGAGCGACTGCGCACACAGGACGCGTTGACGCGTTTAGCGTGGGGGCCGGAAGGCGACGTGATAGCCAATGAACATACAGCATACAGCTTTCTGGAGAAAGCTATAATACGCTCATTGGATATCGCATTTCATCGTTTTATTGCGCTCGTCTGCAACCGGCATAATACGAAAGTTCATAATTGCATAATGTGATTATTCAGTGTGATGCAGGATTCACACAGCGTCCAATATTCGACGTACGACGATTTTCAAAATCGAATTTTCTGATTATTGGGATTGGCGATCGTGACGTCACAAGGCAAAATGGCCGGAGAGAGTATCACTTGTCACTCTACAATACGACGTATGTGCTTATTCCCTGAACCGAATTTTTACCAAAAGTATATGAAATAGGGGTAAAATTTTCCGGGGAGTGCCACTATGTGTATAGTTTTTTAAGTCGATTTATTTATGTGGCAGCCGGCGACCTACTCTTTTTAGTTCTGTTTTCGCCACCAGATAGCGTATCGCAGTTTAGCCATTCCCAATAGATATCGGATGCTGTGTGAATCCTGCATGCTTCTCGCTATTGAAAGAACATTTAATCCGCAGCAATATATAACCTATAAATTCACAGATTGATCGTTTTAACTTCAAAACATTGAAATATATTGAACGTAACTATTACACACTTAATAGTTTATTAACAACAGGCTTAATTCAAGTTTGTATTGTATCGCTGATGCATATGATAGTAAAAAATTATATTTTTAGCTTAAATTGCATAATAGTCAAAAGTAGAATATTCACGTTGAAAAAGGTAGAATCTTTGTGATAAAAATCGATACACTATGAACGATCACTATGAGCGAGGCCCATACAAACGTTACCTTATGAACGATGATGCAGAAATACCAGAATCGACATTACGTAGAAGACGCTTATTAGAAACAGCACAAAAAGAATCTTTACAGGTATTTAGAGAAATATAATTTAATAATTATCAAAACTATAAATGAAACGGAGTGCAAACACATTATACTGAATTACAAGAAATCAAAATTGGTATATATCACTAATTTCAGTTTTAATTTTTTTTCCCCCCATAAAGTTTGCTCTGTACCTATATGCTTTTTATCTTTATTAAAAGTATCGAATTTTATTAACTATGTATTTTAAACAAATAAAATTGACCTTCGCTTTATGTCAAATGTTTTTAGGCTGAAAAACATGCCAATAATGAAGATGTGTGGCACGCAGACGAATCATTGAGCAGTAACACTGATAACTTATCATCAAATTCGGCTGATACATCTAAAAATAAAGTAACAGATCGTAGCAGTATTGATGAGTTAACATCAGTTTCAAGCACTAGTGATACGTCTGAAAATAAAGAATCAGATCGCAGCAGTACTGATGACAGATGTACCGATCAAACTCCTGATATTTTCTTTGATGAAAGCTTTGATCATGCTGATGTAACAGACCCAGAAAGAAATGAAGAAAGTTTAATAATCGATTAATTATTTTCAAGAATAATTTAACGCTACCAAATCGCAAATGAGAATTACTAATAATAATATTTATATAGTTTTTCCGAACCGCATTTCTGTGGGAATATATCGTATTAACGTAATATAAATCTGAAAAAAATATAACTTCGCATAAAATAACGTAAAATGTCTTTGCACATGAAGCAATTTTATGATAGATTTTTGTGTATATTTTTTAATTTGTTGCAAAAAGAACGTATAGATGTTAGTAGTACATATCATTTATTGCCGTAATAGTATTATTTTCTATTATATTTTTGTATGTAAATAATTAAATCTTTACGAATTAGTCAGCTCGATTGTATACGCAAGATTTATTTTTTAGTCTTTGTGGAGCATTTTCAGAAAAATTGAATATGCAAGCAACTAAAATTTGAACAAAGTGTACATAAAAACATGAAATAAGAAATATGTACATATGTCCAATTTAATCATATACGTAATTTTTTCACATAATAGGAAACTGTTAGGGAAATAAATGAGAGAGAAATTCACAGAGAGATTATATCGATTCTAACGGAGAAGTGAATGATGAAATGTCTGATTCGGAAAACAATTCTAGTGATGAGGACGAAGATAATGTAGATATTGTGATAAGAGCTGATGTACAGAATCACAGAGTTAACGAACCGTGCGATGTTAACGAAGTAAGCAACATCTTTAATCCTATTTTTCTTTTGTGTATCATTAGTCATTGTTTAAATTTGGGCACAAATAACGCAAGAAATATTGTGCTAAAGTCCCCTGAAATAATTTACCATTGAATTGCTTAAGCACTTGCCTTACCAACTTTTTTATATAAACTACAATATAATTATGTGTTAGATAATTTTAAAATTTTATATCCTTTGAAAACAAATAAATTTAATAAATTTCTGTGCATTATATTGGCTTTGTATTAGAATTTCAGAGATATAGTTTCATTCATTT
>NW_020214067.1:0-6296 GCF_003070985.1 Temnothorax curvispinosus
GGTTTTGGAATTTTTGGAGCCCGATATCTCTGGAACGGTAAATAGGTACACTCTGAGAGTGACATATCTGTAATCAGATTGACGAGACCTTTCGTTTGGTACCTACTTTATGACCAAAATCAAATGCGAAAAAAATGGGGCCATTTGCCTATGAACACTTGTTCTCACTCTTTAAGTTGATGACTTTTTTATAACTCGAAAATCAGCCAGCCTTCTATCTTATAGTTTATTTTGTACTGTTAGTTTTTTTAATTTAGTTAATATTTTTTTCCACTAACACATTTGTTATAGTGATTGTGCAGTAGAAAATCTGAAAAAAAATAAATGTTTTTAAAGAGTAAAGATAGTATATATTTTGAAATATATGTATTTTATGTAAACATAACATTTAAATTTATTTGCAGTTTATTTTAGAACATGCCAAAAAACACCGTTTCATGAGCTTTCCAAGAAAGTTAAAAGGCAGAAAGTGAATGTTGAAGTTGTAGAAAAACTCAATTCAACAGATTCCTTAATTGAATTCGATCAATCGCATATTCAGCAAGCACATGTTTCCGTTAAAAAAGCCAAAGTTCCGTAATACCAGATTTTCTTCATAATAAAAAAGAATCTGAACTTTCTCATTATTCTTAACTTTTTCATCATTCTGAACTTCCTCACCATTCTGAGTTTTCTAACAATTCTGATCATTTTGAGTAGGGGAGACCGGGGCTAACTCGACATCGGGGCAAACTTGACACTAGACTTTTTGCTAATTTAAATTTATTGTAGAAACTTGTTTTTCCTACTGTAAATGCGTTTTATGTGCTGGTATTATCAACGGGATTTGATGACATTCTGAGTTATGGTGTAATTTTTAGCGCGACATAAGCGTTTTTGATGGTGAAAAGTAATTTTTCTGATCTCTCGAAAATTTCTACTCTTTCATCGAGCTTTACTCTTGCAAACTTATATGTAAGTGATTTTCATGGGAAATTTGATGCTCTATATGAATCCGATAATCGTTTTTGGATATTTTCAAAATTTTCATGTTTTTAAAGTGACAAAAGTGAAAAACGACGTCCGGGGCAAAGTCAACACCACGCCGTTTCGTCGGCTCCCAGTAACAAACGATGCTTGTCATGCAGCCGTATGGCTCATGACAAATGTATGCGCACGTCCGATCGCGAGTTTACCTGCATTAATTGTTTTTCAGACATGAGTTTAGATGAAGATAATTGAACGTTCAACAATTTTTTATCACATTATTTTAAATGATTGTTCTAGCTACTTTATTCCAAATTTTTGTACTTTTTAAGTACACAATAAACAATGTATTTTTATTTTCAGACATCAAAAAATAAGTTCCAGGTCAAATTGTGTCGATCAGACAAAGTGTTGAGTTTGCCCCGGCGGGGTGTCGAGTTTACCCCGGCATTTTTCAATTCGAAAATTTGTCTTTGCGTCACTTTTCCTTTCCTAGCGGCAAAACAAAGCGACGTACAGCAAAACTTTCTGAATCAATTTTGTACCTGAAGGAACACTCTTTAAATATATACCATTGAATTTGCTTAAAAATTTTAATTAAATATTAAAAATTTTCTTTGAAAAAATAGTGTCGAGTTAGCTCCGGTCTCCTCTACTCTGAACACTTTGATTTCGAGAATAACGATAATTATAGAAATATATTTAACATTAACAGACACACCGGCAAACGAGGCTCATTCAAATGACAACGATGGTAACTCTAAAAATTGCGAGAATAGTGATGAGAACAATGAGAACCAAAAGAACAATGAGGAAAAAAATTTCCCATAAAAATATTTTATATAAATTCACATTGTATAACATTTACTGTAATTAATATATAATTAATTATTTTATTGCCACCGTTAGATTTTATAAATGTCATAATGTTTTATAAATATAAAGATTTCTTTTAACATATGTATAAAATAATTTATCAATAAATCAATAAAATTGTAAATCAATAAAAAATTATAGGTATGTTTTTTATAATTTAATGTTTTTAATTTTCCCTAAAAAAATATATTTTAGTATTTATTAATGGCTACGTAACAAGGCTTGCTGCAATTTGGCGTCAACCTGTGTCATCAAGATTTGCTCTGTATTTGGTGCCAATTTGCTGTTAAGTATTGTTCTCAAATCTTGTTTGATATTTGATATCAATTTGGCGTCGGGTTTTGTCAACAAACTTTGATAGCAATTTGTCAACAATTTGCTATTAGATTGCTGGCAAGCTTTGCTCGGTATTTGGTGTCAATTTGGCGTCAAGTTCTTTCGTCAAGGTTTGCTCGCAATTTGGCACAAATTTGCTGTCGAGCTTTTGTTGGCAAGCCTTGTTCACAATATGGCGCAAATTTGCCGTTGAAACTTTTGCTGCTCTGTTTTGCTCGATATTTGGCGTCAATTTGGTGTCAAGTCATGTACACAAGCTTTGCTAGCAAAACACAAGCGTATTGCAGACACAGATCGCACCGGATTTGTCGACAAGTTTTGCGCGTATTTGGTGTCAATTTGGTTACAATTTGCTGACAAATTGTTTACTGGGAATTAACGTTATATTAGAAAACTGTCGTCAGATTTTTGATCGCAGTTTTCTTTCTCGAGATATTTTATTCGGAAAATCGATCGGCCCGAAAACTCCGGATAAACTCCTTGTTAGCGTCGTCTGCTAACTCTCTTTTTATGTACTTGGCGTTGCGACGCTACCGCGTCGCTTGATCGATTTCAAAAATTTTTACACTGGTGGATAGCCTATGTCTTCCTAAGTAACATAAGCTATGTGCCATTGTGCTACAAGCCAATTTAAAAAATAAATTCGGGATATCTAAAATTTTAAATTTTTTAAAATAGTCGTACTTAATAATTTTTCCTGTTCAGACTTTCCTAATCAACCAAATTTTAAAATATTGTTACGTCCAACCCCAGGATTAGGATAAGAAAAACTGGGGAGCAAAGGAGAGGCTAACCAGAGGGGTAGGTGTAAGGAAGGGTGTTTAAAGTACAAGCTTGCGCAGGAGCCTAGGCTCTAGATTTATAGAACGGGAAACGATATTACTCTCATAGTTACGTCGGTAAAGAGATTGTGTATTTCAATGTTAACTCGTATTATTTAATAATAAACAAATATGTCGTAGAAGAAAGTTTTGTCAAGAGAACACATGGCATAAATAAAAAATAAGATAATGATAAATTATCAATGAATAATCCTTTCTCACATATACTTCAATAATTTAATCTCTTATCAAACATTATTGTAAGAAGACAGAATTCCAGTATTTTTATCTCTCGATAGGAGAAAACAATCAAGTGCTTTCAATACTTAAATCTTCTTTAAAAAAGGATCATGCATATTAAACATATTATTCAAAACGCAAAATGCATAAATATAGCAATAATATACAAAGCATAAGTATAATTAAAGTACTGTATCAATTAGTAATCTGTAAGAAATAATCCTTATATATCTCTCATCCGACAGGTAATTAAATAAACATACATATATTAAAACAATAGAAAGATTGTTTATGCTTATATAATATATTGTGCGTGGTTTTACAACTTCAATATAACGCACTTTCTATTAATTGACACAGTAACTTCCGCAGTAAATTGAGTTATCTAAAGCAAGTAATAAACAATTCAGTAAATAAATATCGAACTCAATTAAATAATTAGTAATCTTTTGTATATAATACGTTGTCTCGTAATCTTTAAAAAATAGCTAATAGCTAAAGGTTCGAATCGCAATATACGTAAGTATAATACCGAATACACGTGAATATCCGAATCACGTTTCACTCTTTATATTATGTATCGATAATGTAAGTTAAATTACTCTACATAAAGAATAAATGAGTTTACTCGCGGGTTGCAACCACTCAAAATGAACGTAATTATACTGAGCTCAATTAGATATCGAATACCGGTAAGATTTATATATAGTGCTACGGAACCTTTCTGCGGGGACAGAGGTCGTAGACTCTTGCTTTCTTTGTCGAACTCTGGAATCAAGTAGTAATTTAGACCGGTTAGTCTTTCTCTAAGGTTAGACGGTAGTCTAACCGCTACTTGTGATTGATCATGGTTTTCCAGAGAACGATATATGTTACTTTAAAGGCGGTTGCCTTCCTTGTTTCTAGATAATTCTGGTCTCCTTGACCACGCCCTTGAAAGTATTCTCTCGTAGCCAAGATGGCCGTTTCGTTCTTTGATAACGTGGCCACGATGTAATGGTGAAGTTCGTCCTTCCTGTAATAGGCTCGTCTCGAGGCACTTTCGATAATATCTAATTAGGGCTGCAAAGCTTCCTTCGATGATAATGAGATCTCTCAGCTTTCGTTCTCAGACTCAAAAGTCTGGCGGATTACAATCGCGTATCAACTATTCGAATATTAGATAGAATTATACTGCACGCTTCGCTAGTCGGAAGACGAATGCTCGCTCAGCGGGCTGCACGCCCGTCCCGACATGCTCACGCCTGCGCGGTAACGTTTCTCCGTGCCGTTTTCCGACGCTGGAGCGCAACGCAGTCGTCGCAGCGCGCGCGAAAACACATAACATTAAAGATAAACTAGGGAACTGTAACACCGCCGCCATCTATGAGCACTTGACCGTATCGCCACTTATACATAAACAATGCTTACAGATGTCGATATATACACAATCTTTTCACGCTTTACTATCTTTTAAACAAAGGGCGCAACCAGACGCTTAAGAATATTGCTCGCAGGTACACATTCTGAGGCGCGTGGCGCGAGCTGAACGCACTTTTATGACTCAGGATCGAAGGGTTAAGGGGATGCTGGAGCCGTCTGTTTTACCGGCATTTTTTGTCGGCACGTAGCGTCGTATTAATTTGACAGAATTAAAAATCCTTCTCCAGAATTGCAGTACATACATTAATGATTCGGGGGAACTCTGATTTTATATAAAAAACGAGAAAAAATTACGGAAGTATAGATTTCCTTATCCTACTTTTATCCCAATATGGCGTCTCGAGTTGCGGCGAGCTGTCAGCTCGTCACAAGATGTATTTCATATAAGAGATATACCATTGGTACGAACGCGAAAACAAGTTCCCCCAAATTGCACAACAAGAAAAACATCGATAAACCCTCCAAATCAAGATTTGGAAGCGTAATATAAAAGTATAATGTCGATGTGCATCGTGCGTATGTGTGCGTGCAATGCAGCGTGCTATCCTTGTCTATACAAGGACAGATATAGTCGATAACATAGAAAATGGTAATTTTGTCGGTTATACAGACGGCTCCAGCATCCCCTTAACGTCCGTAGGAACGCTAGGACGCCTTTCGTGAGCGGTGCGATCGTCGGTCCTCTTTTGAATCAGGGAATTGTTGTGCCCCTTTTTGACGGAGGGACCACTTGGGATCTTTATTCCACGAAGGAGGCGGGATAGATTAACAACACGTTCAATAAACGATACTTTACTTAAATCTGGTTTACAGTTATTGCGTACAAGACCCGCTCGTTACTGCTCGACTCCGAGTCCCCTGTCGTCTCCTGCTCTCGCTTCCTTTTGTATCTTCGTCCTGTCCTTTGGTATAGCTGAGTTGCTCGATCGTATGTGGGCCGATTGCGCAACTCATCTCTTGCTGATTCGGTTTTGCGTAATTCTTTCGGGCTTTCGCGGTCGCGTTCCCTATTGTTCTTTTCGGTCTTTCTTAATACTATTCTTATTTATTATTTCATTAATTGAGGCCGCAACAGAATTTAATCCCTTTAACTCGAAATCGGACCTCGTGCGACTTCGAGAGGGAGATGGTAGTGGGTGAGGTCTTAAGTTATAAATGAATGCAGATTAAAATTAATATTTAACATAAGATAAACATTTATTACAAATTTAAACTAGATAAACAATAAATGAGAATTAGGCAAAATAAAATTGAATACATTTATAAGTGTGAGTGTCGGATATATGTGTCACGTGTGTGTATTCTTTGCAGGTGTTACATTAGTGCGGGGATGATCGAGCAAGATTTTTGAGGGGAAACCTATTTGGAAATAAACATCCTGCCTGCTATTATTACATCGCGAGATCGGCATTGAATTACATAATGGTTTAATTAAGTGTGGGTGTGGTGTATATGTGTATTTGAAACTAAATTAAGGAGGTTCGATGGCTTCATCGGAGGGAGTAGTGGGACGCGGGGGTTCTGGAAACAGCGCACTAGCGTTTGAAGTAGTGGGAATGAAGGGGATTGCTCTGATTGGTCGCCGCGTGTATAATGCGTGCTGCTGTTCACGTCGTTCACGACCATGACAGTCTA
>NW_020214068.1:0-1295 GCF_003070985.1 Temnothorax curvispinosus
ATAAAATGGTTCTAATTATCCCAACTTCCTCTATTGTTATTTTTTAGTATAACATTTATATTGCCTATTTCAGTCGCATATATAGAGATTTGCAATTAATATCTTAATAGGATTTTCCAGCTCACACATACATATGAGAAATATTCCTCACTCTATACAATGTAATCTGTGGTACCAGAGTCAACGTACCATTTTATTAGTTCATTCATATTTTTTCTTTTTCTGCTTCGGACATAGATTGCAGTGCTGTGATAAGGAAGATGATATGCTATTCTTCCTCTGATTTGTTCAGATTTGTTTGATTTTCCTGTTTCTGCCATCATCTACATTCACTCCTTTTGTGTTCTGGATTTCCGCAGTTGTGACATTTGAATAATATTGTTCCTCGTGAGTTGGTGGTAAGATTGATAACAATCCTACCACAAACTTTTCTTTAGTTGCACTGTAACTTATGATGATCACATGTTGTTGTCTTAAGATTGCTTGAAAAAGCAGCCGATACATCTGAAACGGCTTCTTGTTGATTTTGCTTCTTTATTTCCTGATCATTGAGCCCTTTTACAAATCCTAAGGTTAGCTTCTCAGCTTCCAGTGTTTCCAGTTACTAATGTATTAATAGCTCTTTGAAAGAATTAGTAAGATATGATATACAATGTCCATTTCCTCCAACTTTGTTTCAACAGATTTTAGTTTACTGTTTTTCCAAATTTCAAAAAATGTTTCTCGAGTGACTTGTCTTCAATTAATTTTATTGAAAGTAGTCTTTTTCACAGTTAACTGGCAATTCCTGTTCAATTTGTTGAAATGCAGCTTCGAGCGCACGCTACATTTGATAGGCATTGATTTTATCCTTTACATTCTGAAGATGTGAATTTACAAGTCACTGCATAATTAAAGACTTGCATTTTCTATTTATTTTTATAAATACATCAACATTTATTTATATGCTCTCTTTCGATACATCAAACTGTACAATATATATTTATAACAATTATAACTGTGTTGTTTAACGCCATTTTAGACATGCCCGATGTCTTGTGTTTCTTACAGTAAAAACTCCTAATTGCATTAATCTCTCGCATATTCATTTTTATATAATTAATATTTGAAAAGTCTTAAAGTTTATAATTAAAATTTAAAAAGTTTTAACAAAATAAAAGTAATTCGAGGTTCACTAGATCAAAAACAAAACAAATAAATTAGGCTACTGAACAAAACTAATTATTAGTGCTAAATATGTATTGTCATCTAAATAATTATAAATAATGTTGTTGGGCGCACCGCCGTGTATCATA
>NW_020214069.1:0-3212 GCF_003070985.1 Temnothorax curvispinosus
CACGGACGCAAACCATGTGCGGTTACCGAGCGATACGACGTAGTTGAGTTGCACTTTCTCAGGCGGCGCGTCGGAAAATGCAACACAGCAACACACGAAAAAGACCGGGATGGCCTCTCTCAGGTTTCTCTCTGGTTTAATTATTATATTGTCGATGTACGATTCGATCTCTCTAACATTCCTCTGCATTCTATTTACCTTCTATAATCTAAATTATTGATTTAATAAAAAGAAAAAAGATAGCTGTATATTCAAGACAAAAAAACAAACGCAAAAATGACCAGCTGCGTAATCAGATGGTAGATATGTATTTTGGTCGATCTTTGATTGCGACGTTCGTGAGTAATCAGAAATCAGCTGATCGGCGCTAATCTAACCTAACCTGACCACGTGCGAGTAGAGGAGGGAGGAGGGAGGAGGTCGAGGTTAGGGGTTAGGTCCGAACCGACCGGCGCGGCGCGGCGTTATCAGGTGATATCGGGCGGTATTTTGGCGTCGATTTTCGCGATCATATTCAACAGAAAAAGACCTGGGGACGATCAGGCCTCGAGAAGGAATAAACGGAGGTCACGACTTAATTCGGCTATGTTTCGACGTGCGTTCACGTCGAGCTCGCGCAGTATATCGGTAAGCCGACAGCACGTGTATCTTGGATCCGGATTTTCCCAGGGCGATAAACCTCAATCAACTCTCAGTGTCAGTCGGCGATTAATATAAATAATAAATAATAAAATATAAAAAATTAATAAAGACGTGCTCTCTCAGCAAAATTTCCAGTTACATATGATTTGTGGTAAATATTTAATTTAAGGAATTCACCTTAGATTTTGATAAAAATAATGAGTGTATCGGTCGTAAAATTTAAGTTGAGTCCCTTAAACTGAATGTTTATCTGATTCGTTAACTTCTTATTTAATTGTCTGGGAAAGGAATATTTAATATTAAATATACCTATATATTTATGAAATATAAATTTATTATTAAATGTAATCTGTAATGTTTATATAATTATTAAATTTAGTATTTACAGATAAATACCAATAATGTTCTTATAAATAGAT
The DNA here is from genome assembly GCF_003070985.1 of Temnothorax curvispinosus. Classification (NCBI taxonomy): domain Eukaryota; kingdom Metazoa; phylum Arthropoda; class Insecta; order Hymenoptera; family Formicidae; genus Temnothorax; species Temnothorax curvispinosus. The sequence continues at coordinate 1,062 of NW_020214069.1, forward strand.
AAATAAAAGAAAAATGTTACTTAGTTCTCTTGAGCAATATTTCGCATGCTATAGATAAGCGATGAGACTAAAGAAGACCGTAATGAAAAAGGCGAATAAAACCAAACTGTTGCAGCTGCTATCTCGGCTATGGAACGGATCCAATGGCGTGCTTGCGGGTAAGCACGCCGAGCAGAAAATGATATCCATCTTGAGGAACAGGTTTCCACAAGCTCAGCTGATTGAAGTTACCGACGTATCAGGTAAAAATTATTTGTGGGTACTCTTTAAGGAGAGAAAAGGTTCCTTGAAGAATATATTTAATGATTGACATAATTACAATTGTATCCTAGGAGGATGCGGTGCTATGTTTGACATAAATGTCGTTGCTCCAGAGTTCAAAGGACTGAATACGGTAAAACAGCATCGAATTATTAACGAGGTAAAGCTTGATACAATTTCTTCCTAGAAAAGCTATAATTAGACATGTTATAATCAATATAATCGGTAAAATATATGTATTATCTTGTAATCAATATCTGTGTTATTGCAGGTTCTCAAGGAAGAAATCAAAGATATGCATGGTCTGCGAATACGTACGAGTATCCCACAGGTGTAAATTTTAGCTCTTGGACACGTGTTAAATTAATTTTGCGGGAGAAATATCTAATACCGGTTTTACTTAAGTTAGTAATGGGCATCTAAATTTTTCTTTCAAAAATTTTCGACGAGTTTATTTAAGATTTTTAAGAATTCATTTCGAACGATATTTGAAACGATTGTAGATTTTCACATATTTGAAACACGTTGTTGTATAACGAGTCCATTATTAGCTTGGGACTATATTCACAATTAAGATCTGAAGATTTTATGTAAGATACAAAGGACGTATATTTTATAGAATGTAAAGCTTTTAAATAAAGTTAAAAGAAATTTATATTCATATACAAGGAAATTCAGTTACAAGATACATTATTAAAAAGATGATTTAAATAAAAAATTCAAAAGATATATTATTCTCAATGCAGTAATGTATAGAATAATAGGTGTAGCGATTAGCGATAGATAAAAACTGTTTCAGTGCACATTTCCCGCACTAGTGCAGAAAGTTCAGATGTGAGGAGGCAAGCATCTTGGACTTTGGACTCTCGCGCCGACTCGCCCCTCACCGAGGGCAGGTGCCATAATAAATAAATAAAAGAAGAAGAAGGCAGCATCTGTCATAAATCGCGAGGTGCAAATTACGTGCGAACAGCATGTTCGATAGATATAGATAAATAAATCTGAACACACGATGTCCATTCTTCTTTCTCGCTTCGTTTATCTTTATTATTTTACTTAACCTCTAATATGCACCACACACGATTAAAATATGGTATTGAAAACAGATTCTGGCAAGTGTTTGCTACAAATTTAATAGCAGAATGAATTTATGGCAAAATGTACAATATTATTGACAGAAATACAACAAAATTTATCGATAAAATTCCAGTGGCGGATTACTCGCGTACATTTTTTCTATTGCTGAACTGCACTAGTTCAGAGTTTATCTTTTTTCTTCCAATGTGGAGTAACAAAGATAAACTCTGACGTAGTGCAACCAGTTCAGCAATAGAAAACAAGACCTTTTGTGATGTGTGGAATGTATGGATATGTATAAGTTAAAAAAGATTTTTTATGATGAATATATCATCTTTCATGCGGTAGGAAATTGTGCCACGAACACGTGGCAAAACAAACGTCGTTAATGTAAGACTTTTGCTCTTTCGTTGAGGTAGAGGATGTAACTTTGCTTTATTTCTCTATCTTTTTATGCGGAAGATCCAGTTATTTCTTAGCAAAGTTAAAAAATAGTAATTTTTAGATGTATCTTGCTATGTATTTTTGTTACGTGTCAAATGGTTCTTAATGTAACTCCACACTTTTTAGACTGCAAATACAATTGTGATCGAATGCACGATGGCTTGGAACATTTTTAGACGTCTCATCGGACCATCGAGTATTTTTCAAAACAGGTATGATATCTAATTTCTTTGAAATTTATTTTGTTTATTTATCTATATACTTTTTATCTTCAAAATGTATGGATAAAGTAACAAAATCTTTAGATAAGTATATTACATAAAAATGCCTGTTTAACTAAGGATATAATGAAATAAGGATTCATTGCTT
>NW_020214070.1:0-44072 GCF_003070985.1 Temnothorax curvispinosus
AGAGGAAAATATAGCAGACGGATCGTTAAGTAAGATACGTATAGTATAGATTCTTTCTTGAGAGGAATAGCATATATTTCAAATAAAATGCCGCACACGTCCTAATCTGCGCGAGATTGTGGATCTGTCTCCATTGACGAGCCGGGCGACGGCCGTTCGACGTTATCGGGAGAACTGGATAACAACGAGTAGCGTATGAAAGGGTTACAACCAGCCAAGGAGAGTCGGTTAGGTCTCCGGGGGAGGTTGATATGGTGCGGCTAATAGCACTTAGGGGTTGCGTGCGGCGCCGCACGTGAACGGCGCGGGCGCCGGCACGTCTAAGCGCCTCGACGCCGAGTACATTTTCCGGGTATACATATACGTCACTCGCGCGATCGTTGGAAGAATCGCTGGACGAGTCCGGTCGAACAAAGAAAGACCTGGACGTGCAGGTATATATTCTTCGGGGAAGCCAATCTAGGTGACCGTCGTGGAGAACGCCGTTTTCTCGCGCCGTATATGAAAAGGGATCGAAAAAACTGCTTAACTCACGCACACCAAACGAGATCCGTTCGTGATTTATCAACGGAAACGAGTGCGAGGGAAACGAAAAACATCTATATAAGGTTTTCTTTGTGTCTCGCCGACTCATGCAATCATTCCGGAGCAATTCCGAGAAATGTAATAGGCGCTGTTTACCGAGCTCGCAATGAACTTGGTCTTTGTGTGCACCTGCGTGCATCGAAACACTCGCATTTATTTTTTCTTGTGGCGTAATATGTTGAATATTAAGAAATTATGTAAACATATTTCTTGTTTAATAATTTCAACAAAAATATTTCTTGGAATAACTTAAATCGATTGAGAATAAAGTATGCAATACGTCGTTTCTTTCATGGCCAAGGAGCTACGAAGAAATTCCACGGAATGATAGAGCACCCCGTTCCGGCCAACTTTCGCCCATAAAGATCCCTCGACAGAATCGAAATTCCTATGACGCATTCTCATGACGTTGTAGGGAGGACGTTAACGGCAGGAATAACGGAGACGTGTTTTATTATGCGAGCGCGACGCGACATTTTGATGGCGCCGATGCGATACGCGAGCGACAATAAAATCTGTTCAGTGGTAACGACCGAACCGGCGTGGCCGGACCGACCGCAGGCCCGCGTCTGACTAGTCGCGCCCGTTTTCACTTCTACGAGCTCTGTACTGGGACGATGTCGCGGCATTTAAAGCGTCAGCCCGTGCTTTATGGCATGTGTAAAAGTGGTACGTACAATGAATATGAATAAGTGTTCATTCAATTCGCAGGGTGGAAACGGTTGTCGTTTTAACCTTCAGCCTCCTTCCGTCTAAAATGTTTCACTGCTCGAGTGTTTGCTCCCGTCGTTCTAGGTAATTTAAACTGATAGATTGAAAGATTTAACACGTCGCTGAGAAATTTCACGCATAAATATAATTATTTAATTAAATAAAAATGTTTCAGATAAAGAGAGAATAATATTAAAAATAATAAAATATAGAAACACACAAGAATTCAATTTAAAAATAAATAACATGTCACTCAATTGTAATGTTAATTTTTGTTAGTGACACTCTAACGAAATTAAATTTAATACCTTGCGTCGGTCAGTCCGTTTGTACAAATAGTAACGTTGCAGAGCTTTTCACAAAGCGTGACGGTATCCGCATCAAAAATTTTAATTTAATTAGCTACTGGTTCGTTACATATTTAAAACGTATTTCCCGACGGCGGAAGGGGTGTTCTATTTTTCAACTCGTTTCGTCGAGGCGGTACAACAAGATAGCTACTTCCCTCATTGCCATTTGCTGATGCAATGGGTGATTTAATTAAAAGTGAGAACACCCAGTATAATAGCGCTTTCATGAAATGACACGTCCATCGCAAGCAGATGGAAAGATAGACAAGAAAAAAGAGGTTTAACCCGTTGAGGTCACACCTCCTAAAAGTAACGTAGAGGTCACATGGGGTCCAATGGACCCCACAACAGTTTCCATTTGCGTTCTTTTTGATGTATCGACTCAAACCTTGAACTGGAATTAATTTATGATTTCCTCTTGATAATCCAATAATTTAAAATTTTTTTTATGTTGAAAAAACGCGAGGAAAAATTTTTTTTTTCGAGAAATTTGACTTTTTTCACAAAAATATTCATCAAAATTTTTTGAGATAAAGCAAAAAACTTTGTGCGTTTTACTCTCAAAATAGTATACTTTTAAGAAAAAAAAAAAAAAGCCTGGGGTCCACTGGACCCCATGTGACCTCAACGGGTTAAATCACACGAAAAAAATAATTTTAAATATCGTAAGTTTTCGTCTTGCGATTAAGAACGCAGAATTATTTAAGTGTAATTTATCTAATCGCACAATTGTGTCTATATAATTACAGATAACGTTGATTTAATTAGAAAACATTCGCCTATCAAGAATTCAACGAGTAATTATTCTTTTCTATTATGACAAATGGAATTTTTCATGATGTAAACGGCTAGCTTTTCGCCAAATTCTTGATCACAGGTATTTTTTTACACAGTTGCACAAAAAATAGCATGAGCGTATGGAATTCGGAAGGATATATCAGAAACTAAAACAAAAACCGGAATTTGCTTTCACAAAGTAGCGATATAAAGTCATTCGTCACTGTCAAATGGCTCGAGTTATCGATCTATTAGTATACACGTAGTGACATAAGCAAGATGATTCGTGTTATTGTCAGTCGAGATATATAGAGAGAGACAGATAATCGATGCAAATTAAATTTTGTTAATTCCAAACAGTACATGAATATTATCAGAGCATTTTGATCCCTTCATAAATTATAATTCAAATAATGCCTTTGATATTGGTTCCTCGTTACTGTCATAAAAATACAGCAATACTTCTTCATTCTTTCCAATGCTTTTTATATTTTCCTTGATCGTATGCATTTAACAAAAATGCATTTTTGTTATATTTATATTTTTGTTAAATGCAAATGTTTGAGAAAAATCCTAAATGTAAAATATCATGCTACACAATTCTCAGCGATTCTTTTATGGCGGACGCCATAAGTGAAGCTTCGCGGCGAAGATTGTGGGGCTACCCTCTCGATGAGCACGCAGTGTCCTCGTTAGATTCGCATTTAGATCAAAAACCGTACCGCCGTAATGAGCCAAGTTCGACCGTCGTTTTTTCCCATTTGGCCCACCCCCCCGGCGGCGTCGCGACGCCGCGCCGCCCGAGTCTGACATATGTACTCTTAACGATTCCCGTGGCCAGATTCCAGCAGGCGGCGGCCTTCTCGAAAACTTCTTGAAATTCGCACAGCTGACCGTCCCGATTCAGTTGCGCCGCTGCTTTATGGAGAAAGTTGGGAGAAACATGTCGAATTATCCGGAAAAGCGTGTGTGGAGGCGTTTTGTTTAAAGTGCAGTTATCGTGATGGCGCGATAATTCTTCGCGATTGTGTATTTTTCCATAAAAATGATCAACATACCGAATACGCTATGCGCTTCCGGTAGATAGAGAGAGTGGGTGAAGGTTAAAGGAAACTTTACGAGGGACGTATAATGTAAAACCCGCATAAATCGCGCCACGAGAATTCCTACAAAGTGCCCTTGAATATCCCTATCGTGGTAGCTGTCGCGATAACTTCGCGAGCCATCGATTCGAGTCTGAACAAGCATGTCGACTTATAAGCCTTATGCGCTACGTGTTCTCGCGACGCTTTCTCGCGGTGCGCGAAAAATAATGGCACCGTAATTTATTTTTATATCGAGGAACGATAAATCGCGATTTTACGGCGCCCCCGTTAAGATTTTAGTACGCCCCGGGAAGGAAAAGAGGAGTACGTGTCGCCGGCCGAGTCCGTGAGCTTTGCCGCTCGTGCGCGCCGCGGCAATTTTCTATTTTCCGTCCGATCCATTCCTTATTTGTCCATAGAGTAGACCCCCGTGATCGGCGTGTATTGGCTTAAGCCGCGACTCGCTAGAAAAGACCACCGGATATTTCTAAACGAGACGTTTCCGGATCGCCGTTCTTCGCGACGTAGCGCGTCGGCCTGCGTCGGGCTTTTCGCGTATCTCTACTACTGCCGACGGTATGCGTTATGGATTAATTCGTCCTTCTTCGTCGCTTTTTCTTAATCCTTGCGTCGCGTCGTCAAAGTTCGCACCGCGAGGATCAAGTTGCCCGTGGCTCCGCGTTATTTCAACTACTTTATATATGGGCTTTTACACTTTTCTCGTATTTTGTTTTACAGTCGACGTATGTTTCGAGTAAACTTGAGTCACGAATTTATTAAGGTACCGTTTATTGCTACGCGTAAAAGCATACAGCTCAATTGAATCGTTCTGTTTCGGAAAAAGGTAGAGCAAAATTATACAATCTATACTCGTCGATTACACGGTTAATGCGGCTTACAGTAAGGGGTGATTTATTCTCGACGGTGAGTTTCGCCGCGAGGGAAAAACATATTGTCGCCTAAGAACTTCATCCCGTTTCCCCGCCACTTATCCGGATCCTACCGTTTTACGAGCGCCCGTTTCGCCCGCTGCCGGTCTTGTCGTGGATATTTCTCGGGAAGGTGTTTTTGACCCTCGCCACCTGCATCCCCATCAGGCCGTTCCATCCCCTTGCTTCGTTTGTCCGTCCGTAGGTACGTAAGTCTGGCGTCTCGCGCACCTTAACCCCTTAATGCCCATCGAGCAGCACGTACGCCCGCTACGACGGTCTTAGAGGCATCTTTCGGTTTTACCGTGCACCCGTAAAAGCGATATTGCAACCACCGGTCCTGGTGAAATTTTCACCAGTCAATTCCCCGTCCCCCGCTGCCACCACACTTGCGGCTCGACTAATCCTTTTAACTATCAGCCACCGACTTTTCCAGCCGTTTACGATGCGACGACTTTTATCGAGCACGTAGGGAGCGTCGGCATTACATAAGACTTTCTCCCTCTCTCGTTTAGGTGATCTCGAACGACGGTGGATATTATTTATGAATGCGCTGCTGGAGCATGTCTCGGTTCACTGTCGAGTAAATTCAATTATTTGAGTAATTTTCCGGATAAGTTTTAAGTGCTAACATTCACAAGGACAAGGGAAACCGCTATGCATTAGATTCAATAAATTTACGTGTGTCCGAGCAGAGCGCAGAGTATAACGAGAACCACATAATAAGAATATAATATATCAAGGCAGATAGACAGTTATGGCGTTGCAAGGCGAGCGTGTCGCAAGAGAAAGGGGCATAGTTCGATTACACGCGAAACGAGCCTTTGATCCTGTGTACGCTTGTGACAACACGTAATAACTTGTAATACCGTACAAAGTCCGTGTAATGCTACGTTACCGCTTCGGCGAACAGTAATTTGAGAAAATGGCACGTAATTTTGAAGAACGTCGGTAAAACGCCATTTCCCAGCTTCTAAATTGCTATCGTTACAGTTAGAGAATATATTTCATAAGAAATTAATTTTCACCTTATAAAGAAATTTGTGTACGCAATACGTAAGATACAATAAATTCAGCCTTTAAACATTCAGTTTCAGTCCGTAGAAAATCTGACTATTTTTTAGTCTGTAAACCGAGATGAGAAAAAGTTGGGCGGTAGTAGTCATCGTTGTAAGTTCATAAAGAAAATTATTTTTAAAAGCTATATCGGAACGGGGCTCTACCATGACACCCGGCTCCATTTTCTTTTCTTCCGCTCGCAGCCGTGGAAGAAACGGCGTAAAATGTATGGGATAGTATCGTTTAAAATCCTCTCGGAAGAGAGACCTGGTAAGAAGATAAAGTCTTTCCAAAAGGAACTTCCCGATTAAGGGAACGCGGATTATAAAAGTTACCTAACGGCGGAAGCCAAGCGAGAGAGCTTTCGTCGGGAGCTCCTTTTCGACGAGTTCTAGTCTACATTAAGATAAAATGTGATCATCCTTCGCCGCCAGATAAGCCCGAAATGAATTTCGGGAAAGGGAGAAACGGAAAAAATCCATCTCGATAACATAAAAAAAATAATGTAGAACTATTTTTTAATACGTGAGGAAATTGATGATATAGCAGCGAGATTGAAATCATAGTCACAGTTCTGGATTCACGCGCGGATCCCTTTTCACAAAATATTTTTCTTTATCATACGGAGATAAAATACATTCGCGTCGGTGAGATTGTATCCTCTATGTTACCCTCCCCAAACCACACACTACGAAACATATTACAAGCATATACCATGTCGAGGGCAATATCCGCAAAAGTATATAATTCTCTACATAAGGAGAGCAGAGAAGATGGAAGTTATGAGGCAACAATAATTTCAGGAGGAGGATTCTTCTTTGGCTCCTCATCGTGAATTTTCCAGCCGAGCTCTGGAACAAGGGCCGACGTGAATTACACAGGCGCGGAGGAGGGGAGCAAAGAGAAGCGAGTGGAAAGAGAGGCTGGAAACGAGAGGAGACCGGAAGACGGTGTCGCTCGCGCGCAACCCTTCTCCGGCAACCAGTTATAAGGAGATTTCCCGAGGCAGGCCTCAACGTCGGAAACTTTTGCGCGATATATTAATGGCAATAACAGTATTTCTCGCGATATTAGTTGCTGACCGAAAAGGCGTGTACGGCCGGATAATAAAATGAATATTTCGGTGTGCAAGGGGAAATTTTGTGTCTGGGGACGCAACGCCCTGTTCCGATATGGAATGTCTTTATATCAAAGCCGCTAATAATCATTCGCTTTCACGAGCGGCGTAAAGCAATCTTCAAAGTAGGTTACCGCGTCGTACATTTTTCGCGCTGAAGATACGCCCCGCAGTAGCTTAAATACTTCTTACGTTTCGTTCAAGCGCCTCGTTCGAACTAAATTTCCTACGGGAATTGCGCAGCATCGTGAAATACAGAGAACCGTGCGAATTACCGGGGAAATGGATACCGAGAGGGCGAGTATACAAAAGCGAGAAGGGGTATCGCTTGCAACCCTTTCGACGCGAATCCAACTATAAGGAGATTTCTCGAGGCAGACGTCGACCGTTGCGGGAGTCTTGCGCGAAATATCAGCGGTTATAACAGTATTTCTCGCGATATTAGCTGGTAACCGTTATGTTCCGCCAGCCGGCAAAACCTTTCATCGTTTCTCGCGATCTTCCCGTCGCCCTTTTCCTATTCGCCACGTTTTCCGCAGACGTCTCTTCTGGCTTTTAATTGATCTGTGGTTATATACTTGCGTCTGGGTCTCCCGCCGCGGAAGCTCTGGGCATTTGCGCCGGGACGCGTGGTGAAAATCATCGAAACCCATGTCCGAAATGAAGTTTACTGCCCTCCACTACGGAGCCATGAAAAAGCTTTACGGACTTTTACGAGTGGGCTCCCCGGAGAACGCGCCATTCTTTTAAACCGCGTTGGGTTCGGGTCCAATTTTCTCATTTTCGATAAAAATGTAACGAAACTGCAAGCCACGCAGAGAAAGACGTAAGACTCGAACCCGTGCTGAAATTTAAAATTTCCAATCATGGTAATATTATTTCAAGTCCCTGATTTAGCTACAAATGACAAATGTATTTTTTATTACCTTGTCATTCTTCTTATTTCATTAAAATTATATCAATTTATTAATTGTGATTCTCATGACGTTTGCTCGTTATGGATTTGCTTTTACGATTGTTAAAATACGTTGATTGTTAATATTACTTTGTTTCGCTATTTATTCTCCACCTATTGCGTCTCGCGCGCTGATTTTCTATTATCTCTCTTTGCCATCCCATAATTGACTTACAGCCAGCGTTGCCGTTGTCTTCGGCGCTTGGCTCGGAAAAGAGATTGTGGAAAAGCTTCGTTGGCTGTCCGCCAACCACCAATAGAAGGCAACGAAAGCGCACAGTTTTCCAAGGCGAACCACGAAGCCTTTTCGTTCTGATCGATCCTATAGTCTAACGACGCCAATGGTGCTTTTCATTGGTCCGCTTGCAAACTATAAGTTTTGTCCATAAGATATGCTTGAGAAACGATAACATCGTTGTCCAAAAATTTATTTTTATTTCACATAATTGCAAAAAAATCCGTTAAAATTTTCTTGAAACCTAAAGAAAGAAAAATTAAAGATGTTGCGTTTTTTTAAGCATTAGTTAGTGTTAATTAATTTAGCATTCTTTTTATGGTGCAATAGCGTAATTCTTAATCCCGTTAGAATTTGAACAACTTTTGTATTTAACGTCAGAACATTGCGCAAAACGCTAAAAAAAGAGATTTTAAGAATAATTAGATCAGAAAAAGGCTAATAAGATCACCGAGGAGCAAAGGCAGGAGATGATAATTAAAACGATAAATATTAGTGCGCCATATTATAGAAATTAAAAAGAGCGAAAGCCAAGGAAATAACGGCTAGAGAAACTAGGAACGAGATAACGAGTAACGCGAGCAACGCTCCGCTATTTCGCAGATTAGCTGAAGATTAACGTGGCGGCTGCTTCGAGCGCAAGCTCCTTAAATCACACCGTCGTTTGATACTAATCACGCTTGAATAAATAAGGAGCGTGCTTTAAGCAGGGCCGAATATGCGAGTGAGTAGCGTGTAACACTCACGTCTTTATCATCTCGTGGAAAATTTATGCGGCCTCGAACAATTAATGCATGTTATGCGACGAGTGTGTTACGAAGGACACGCTGACCACTGCCAACGCTCGCCATATTCCAACAATTCTGCGTGCAGAGAGTAAAGCCTCGCCTCAAACTCTCATTGCCGTCTTTTGTACATGTGTAACGAATCATTACTAATGATCGCGAGCAAATATCTCGCGCGAACAAAAGTGTGCGAGTTGTACAGAGATCTAGGAATAAAAGCCTATTCTGTGTTTTCACATTTTCAAAATCCGTAGAGATCCTCTTCCAAGCTACGCACGCACGAATAAACAGCGATCGCAAAATTCATCGCGGATAAATATCCTCGTTCGCGCGGTTGCCGTGATTCAAACAGCTCGAAATCTCGTATACGCGTGTGCATGCACATCGATACGCAATACGACAAGTGCCGAGTGCAAACGAGCGTGTTCGTCGCACCGCATCGCGAAACCGCGAAACCGCGCATCCGGTGATATAAATTTCCGCTTCGCGCTCGCATCCGGATAAGTCGAGTATTTAATTTGCGAAACGACGACGTGATAAAAAAATCATCGGGGAAAAACTGCGGCGCTGGTAACTGTATAGGCTGGTAAGGTATAGGCGAAAAAGCGCACGTCGACGGCGCGGCGGCGGACAGGCGGACAGGCAGACAGGCGCTCGTGGCGTTAACGTAACTACGAGGGTGGAATTACAAGGGGGTTAATCAACGCACGTGTACATACACACACACACACAAACACACACTTGTACAGCGGCCGGCCTCGGCTTTCGAGTCCAAGAATTGTAACTGCGCTCTGGCAGTTGCTCGTGGACTTTATGAGAGTGAGAGAGATAGAGAACGGAGAGAGGCGAAAGAGGCGGAAATAGAGACGAACGATCACGGGAACAGGGAATAAGGCACGAACAGGGGGGCGAGATGGGAAACGGGTGGGAGAGGTACAAGAGCAGAAGTGTCGGGACACGGTCCATGGCAGAGAGTGGAAAAGAGAAGGGGAGAAAAAAAGGGAGCTCGTAGGGAAGAGGGGTGGTTTTACGAGGTGGACGCGGCACTTGTCTGCGACGAGCTTGCGGGCTTCCTCGTAAATTTAACTCGAGATCTTTCTCCTTTTCCCTCCATGCTCTTCTCGCCATTCTGTTCCCCCTTTTTTATAATTTACCGCGAGCCAATGGGGATGCCTATGCCTCATATTTCTTCATAACGTCGAATGACCCGAGACTACTTCCTTTTTTATTGCGGCCTTTAATTGCAAACGAGCCTCGGGAGATAAACCGTTCCGGGGCACGCGTGTTTCACGCGCGCATAAAATCCACATTCTAACTTTTTATCACATGAAAATAATATCAAGAATAATGTCAAGAAGCTGATGTTACTATATCTCAGTCTGTGTATTAAGGTGTATATCAGTATAAAACTCGGTACAACCAAATCAAGAGGCGTATTTTTATTTTTGCCCGTCCCATTTGCACATTCGACTTGACAAATTTATTACGCGTATCGCACTTTTTAACGCGACCGCACGCATCTCTCTTCACACGACGCCGGCGTCGATCTGGTGCGATTCTCGTGATGGAGTGCCGGCGAAATATCTGCCACGAACCGCTGATACGGTGAAGTGCTATCGTACAGCTAGGACTAATCTAGGATATTACGGCTCTAGGTTCCCGTTATTAATCGCCGAAAACTTTACGGTAAGCGGGTATATATCGCTTGACGAAACAGTTCCGCGGTCTGATATTGTCGCCTAGGTAATTAATTATTTCTGATAAGTGTAAGCTCGCTCGGGGAGTAAGAGTCACGGCGATCGCGTTGATTAATTATCGAGGATTAATGTAACAATGTTTCATGGGGATATCGCCGGCGGAGACTTTCCCGTTAAAATTATAAAATGGAATGTATGCAACAAACTCGATAAGATATAGCTAATCATATGCAAATATAAATTAATTAGCGAGAATATTAAATAGTACGCTGTATACGTACGCGTTTTATTTGTTGTTGCGTAAAGAATATACATGGAAAAAAAAAGTATATTACTGCGCTCATATGAGTTCTTGTTCTCCGTGTTGCGATTAGAAAAGCAACAGAGGAGCATTCTTGGGAGAAGTTATGTTCTTTCATTTGCAAACGTGTATTCTCCTCGGAATTTCTGACATAACTTCTGCGGCAAGGAACGCAAAGAAGATAAAATAGGCGACTCGTCGAGGAAATAGGACACGGAAGACGCGACAAGACGAGAGGGGAGAGGAAAAGAGGTTGTAACGTTTTCACGGTGGATTCCCGGCTAATTCGAAACAACCTCCACTCCTCCCTCGGATTACAAGCGAGTGGGAGGGAGAGAAATTGGAAATGGGATTGCGCCGTCAGGAGAGAAAAGCCCTTTCTCTTTTAAATAACTTACGGCGCCTCTCGCAAATCGCGGACGTTTCAGCCTCTTGAGATTTTCACGGAAACTTATTTGAGAATTTGCACGCTATACACGCTTAATTTGCAAATATCTGCAAATCCGCATTAGTTGAAAAATGATTTTGAAACATGCACCAAAGAGGACACATACTTTCACAAAAAATCATCATTGCATGTCTTTACTTACGCAATCTATTTATAATTATCGGATATTGTGTACCATTAAAAAAATTCCGTTTATTAAAATCTATTCATATCGTTGTTTCTACCTGAAACGCGCAACCGCCAGTCCATCCATTGTCATTATTATCGCGGAATTTACGCTATTCGTTCTCGCTTGGATAACCAATTCGTCCGGCCGTTCGAACACGCATTCGACACGTTATGTTAGCTCGGCAATGCGTAGGGCTTTATCGCCGCGCGATTACCGGCGCGGCTCGCCGGTTTCACGCGACCCGACGTTATCAATCTTCGTCGGGAATTTCACGGGACGTCCGTTCGTATCGACGTCGACGAGACACGGCGAAATGTCGTCGCGCCGCGCCGCGTCATAAACGGGCGCGCACGTGCGAATCCACACACGACGTCGCGCACGGCAGAAGTTATTTACGCCACGCGCGCGCCCGGCCCCCGATCCCCCCCCGGCTAAGTTCCGCGGCGCGTGAAACGTGTCCGCGTGAAATATGACGGGGGCACGTTTCGGGACACGTCATTTCTTTCGCTCTTTCCTCACCTCCGTAATTTAATATCCGCCCGACACCGGCACGCTGCGCCGTCGCGCATGACGCGAATCGCCTTTCCGTTTGTCGTTAAGCACCGACCAACTTAGCAAATTTTACATCGCGACGATGCAACGTCGTCGACTTCTGTTTCTTATGTGAAATGTCTTCAACGCAACACCGGTCTTTATTTTCCACGCCACATGTCGCGGAGTTTGTATCGTCACGTTTCTTTTTACTTATTTAATATTTCCTTGCGTTATAAACGTTGTAACATTCAAAACGCGAATTTTTGTTCCATTTCACGTAATATTTTACACTATTCTTTTAATAGTTTAAAACTGCTTCCTTCCAATAATAATTATTCCTGCGTTCGCCGAGTACAAAAATTCGTAAAAAAATTTTTTAATGTCATGCAGACAGAATTTATATTCATCTTTCAACATGTGTTTTTTTTTGTTTTCGTTATGTACGCATTTTGACTTGGTTTCGGTCGCGTGCTTCGTTCCGCTGATATGATGCCTCGCCGGATGAAAAACACACGCGATAATTTTCCCGCGATAAAAAATATTCCCCGCCCAGAAATTTTGTTTGCCCGCCCCGCCGCGATGCCGCGAGAGATGCGCTGAGCCGTGCAACGACCTCTCGGCCCTTGCAAGAATCATCGTTTCCTCTTTTTTTATTTTATTTTGTACAGCGTTACTCGTTCGCGTTTAACGCTCTATGTTTTCATTATGCAGTATTATGCGCGGCCGCGCGTTTCGCTGCGAAAAGCACGATAGCGATAATAAATTGGTCTCGCCCTTTCCGGAACGTGTCTGTTTGCGGAACGTAATATCTGTAACGCAACTATTTTTCGCATTTCGACAATACCGCCGCCGGCCTGTATACCTTCGTGACGCACGTTTACCGTTCCGAGCTCGTTTCGCATTATCCGCATGAAGTATATATATATATATATATATATATATGTTTATTAACTTTAGCAATACAGCCAGAAAGTGGACTTGGTTTACATCAATCCTTAATCACTCATACTTGCATTCAATCCACGCATACACAAATATCCAAAATCCTATTATAAATTATATCTTATTGCACTATCTTCTATCCTCACAGCCTATCTCACAGCCTAATGACATTCTATATCTATCTTCTTTTTCTTTCGCATTCCTTTCCCTAACGACTTTCAACAATACCTTCGCTTTGGTGGTGTCCAATTTATCATTCCAAAGTTTTTCCAACCTTTCTTTACTATCCTTTCCTAATACTGTAAACCATTCCTTTGTCTTAACGCAATCTTCAACATAGTGGTTCATATTATCTTTGCCTTCATTACAAAAAATACACATTTGTTTCTCTTCATCTAGCCAATATCTGTTACCTGATTCTAAGTTCCCGCATCTTAAATTTAACAACGCTCTGATACTATCCCCGAGACCCTGCCTGTCTAAATTATCCAACTTTAAGTAACTTGGGCCTTCCAAATCTATACTTAGCTCCTTATATTTCTTATTATACCTTGCCTCTAAAATCCTGTTTCCCTCTAATTGCCTCTGTACATCCTCATCCCTCTTCCGCATTTCTTTACCTAAATTTCTCCCCTCCCTTCTCAAGGCTTCCACCGCCACAACACTCCAACCGTTCCTATTAAAATATTTCTCTCTTTCCTTACCGTACCTATCGTTCCAATCATTACTTTCTTTCTCCAGCCAACACTTTTTAATCCACCTTTCCTCATTTGTTTCCCTGACCTTATCCTCAAATTTCATAGCCCTAATTCCCCATCCTATCCTTAATTTGCTCAACCCTAGTTCTCTAGACATTATATATCTCGGCGTGCAAAACTTTAATTTGAAAACCCATCTAGCGTAATCCAACAATATCTTTTCTAAATTTTTCTTTTCTTCCCAGCCCCATAATTCCACCCCATATGAAATCACGCTCCTAACTAAATATCTAAATAACATCCCTCTTCTAATAAAATCATTCCTACAAATTCTTTCTCCTAGCCCCCACGTCCTGTTAGCCGCTATCCTGCCTTTCCTACACAACTCTTTAATATGCTCTGTATATTTACCATTCCTATTAAATACAAACCCTAGATATTTAAACGTCTTGACTTCTTCGATTTCTTTATTCTCCCATTTCCATTTTTCTACCTTTTCCCTACCTTTCTTATTGAACACCACCATCTTAGTTTTATCCGTACATAAAGTCATTTTTCTTTTCCTAAAAAATCTCCTAATTGTATCCATCATATCTAGCATCGCATCCCTATTCTTTGCTAAAAATACCATATCGTCTGCATACTCTAACGACCACACTCTTACATCTCTTAATTGCACGCCGCCTATGTTTCTTACTTCTAATGCTTTCCTAATCTCCGCAATATACAGGTTAAATAGAAGCGGGCTCAGAACACAGCCCTGCCTAACTCCTTTTGTTATAAAAAATTCCTTCGTTACGCCTTTCTTTGTTCTAATCGCTACCTTTGTGATCTCGTAAATCCTTTCTAACTTTCCTATAAGCTCTTCTTCTATTCCCATTTCCCTAAGAATCTTCCAGAGTTGTCTTCTCTCAACGTTGTCAAAAGCTGCCTTCAGGTCCACGAAGAGTGCATAAACTTTGCCTTTCCTACCCTTCCTTTCTTCCTTCTGAGTTAGATGATCCAGCACAAAAATATTGTCTATAGTTGATCTACCACGTCTAAAACCGGCTTGGCTTTCTGGTAGCAAACCTTTCTGCTCGACAGATTCCTCTAACCTTCCTCTGATAATTTCAGCATATATTTTGTAAGCCGAGCATAAAAGAGAAATACCTCTATAATTCCCTACTATGTTTTCGTCCCCTCTTTTATGCAGCGGGACTATGATCGAGGTCCTCCAGTCCTTTGGTAAGATTCCTTCCTTCCAGACCTGATTTAGAACCTCTATTAGACCTTTCCTAACTGCCCTGCCTCCATACAGCCAAGCTTCGAGCGGTATTCCATCCACACCTACAGCCTTGTTTTTCTTCAATTTTCTCACCGCCTTAGCTATTTCTTCTTCCTCCAACTGTGAACCTATTAAAACAGGCCTTTCTTCTTCAGTTCCCATGCTATTATTTCCTACCTTGTCTTCCGCCATATCTTCTGTACCTCCGAGAAGCTCCTTAAAATACTTCATCCATTCTGCACCCTCAATTTTATTTTCCTTCCACACCTTTTTCTTTCTTTTCCTATTAATGAATTTCCAGACCTCTGCTCCTTGCCTTAGGGTCTTCAATTCCTCTTCTTCTTTGATTCTTTTCTCCTTCCTCTTCTGTTCAAACATCGCTTTCATATTACTTCTTTCCTCCAAATACCTTCCTCTTCCTACCTTTCCTTTTCTCCATTTCATGTACATCCTCTTCACTTCTCTTTTCTTCCTAGTGCAGTTTCTGTCCCACCAGTCCTTATAACCAATCTTCCTCTTTCTAATTATTATTTCCTTCCTTATCATAGACTCTTGAATTATCTTCTTAAGTTTGTTCCACTTCTCTTCAATTGACAATTCCTGATAATCATCCTCCCAGATAGCCTCCTCAGTTTTCTCTTTATAGCTTTCAATAGCCTCCCTATCCCAACATATTTTCCATCTTGCCTCTTCATTCCTACCTTCCTCATCTTCTCTCTGTACCTTTTGATTCTTACCTAACGCCCTATCACTTACATCTAACATCGCGACTAAAGGCATGTGATCTGAGTCCACCCTCGCATCTATTCTAAATTCCTTAATTCTATCATGCATTTCTTCGCAAACAATCATATAATCTATTACGGAGCTACCCCTAGCACCTATAAATGTAAATTCACCTTCCCAATCACCTTTTGTTGTACCATTCAGCAAGTACCATCCCTTATTTTGAACCCATTCTACTAAGTTCCTGCCTCCATTACCTATTAATGAATCCTTACTTTTCCTCTCCCACCCTCCCTCCTCTTCCTCCCCGCCACCTAATTCTCCTGTTCTGATGTTAAAATCTCCTCCTATAATCACAAATTCTCTATCTACTTTTTCTACCCACCGATCTAACGTCTCCTCCATCTTGTTCCAACCCTCCCTATTATATACTGATATGATATTTGTTATTTCACCTTCCTCAAGTATTTCTGACAAAACTAAACCTTCCTCTTCCTTCTTGATCAACTCTAATCCTTCCTTCCCCCATCCCTTCCTTTTACCTAAAATAAAACCTCCCTTTGCCCTTCCTTTCTTATTGACCCTAATAGCATTACTACACATCCAAATATGCGTATCCGGTAATCTTACTTTGATTGTCTCCCAACTAACAGAATCAATCCATGTTTCACTCAAACTTATGAAATCAAAATCTGTAATATAATCCCAAAAATCGCTATCCTTGTTAATTATTCCTGCCACATTCCAAAATAGGATTTTCCTACCTCTTATCGTCGTTTCACTGACCTTCTCCTCCTTCCTAATTTCATCCCTTCCTTTCCTTTTATCCTCCCTTATTCTTATCTCTACCACCTTCTGGCTCACTTCGCTAAATTTTCTTTTGCTCTCCCCTCATCCCTTCCTGCCGCTAGACTACCCCCACTACCGTCACTATCTTCCAAATTCCTCGATACCTCCTCCCACGATTTCCACACTCCATTTATTCTCACTCTCGCATAACCTGCCTTAACATCTACCCCATTACTTTTCTGTACCTTAACCCACCTATAAATTTCTTCCTGTACCTTCCTTTCCTCCCAGGTTAAATCATTTTCAATGAATATATTTCCACCCTTTAGTTTGTACTTATTCCTCATCACTTCTTTCTTGTCCTCCTCCTCCAGTTTAACTACGGTAACCGTGCCACTTTTCTTCACATTTATTACTTTACATCTTACACCTAATTTATCTCTTAAAAAATTCTGCGCCCACTCCTTCCAGTCTCTTTCTTGTTCTAAATTTATCCCTCTAATTACCACATTATTCCTTCTATCTTCCTTTTCTTTGTCTTTCATCCATCTCTTAAGCTTGCCTACCTCTATGTCACTTAGCCCACCTTCGCTTACTAGGGATCTCGCATAGCTACTTCCCCCTCTGCTCCTTCTAGAAAATCTGCTCTCGCTAACACTTCTCTGACTTTGACTTTCGCTTTCGCTACCGATATCTGTCTCACCTTTCTCGCATCGCTCTAACCTATTTTCCAATTCAAACAATTTATTTTCAATTCCCTTTATTCTTTCCTCGTTTTTTCTTTCCTTACCTTTTATTTCCTCTACGTATTGTGCGAAACTTTCCTTTATCTCCTCAAATTTACCTACCTCCTTGGATATCTGTTCCCTCATTTCCTTCATTTCATCTCTCAATATACCTAAATCACGTTTCATCTCCACTTCATCTCTAAATGACACTGATTTGCCTATCTCAAGTTTACGTTGTTTGCTATCCGCTTTGCTGTCGGTCTTGCTCCTACCTACCTTACCCGCCCTACCGCTGCTACCGCTATTACCGGTATCGCCCGCGCTTCCCGCGCTCGTCGGGATACGCGACGCCATAACCTAACGGCTACCGCTCGCTTTTCCCGGCCAAAATACGTATGAAAACGACTACCCCTAGGTCCGCCTCCACTCGCCCTTATTCAGAGCCCTCCAAACCACCTATCCACTACTCTACGCTCACTTTCGCTATTCTCTATCTTCTCACAATTCGCTTTATCACACCGCACAATCCTTCCATACATCCACTCACTAACACGCCATCTAACCAAGTCCATTATCCGCATGAAGTAAACACATGAAAATCTATATCGTTCATCCGTAAAACATTTCTGTTTATTATCTCTTTTTATCGAAGAAAAAAAACCTGTGCTGACGTAAACATGTAATCCCGCAAAACACGTCGAAAATACTACGAATCAATATTCGTTTATTATATACATTTATGTAAGCGTATTCACGCTCCGTTATCACGCGAGATTGTAACTTGTAAATTTCACAGATTTGTAAAAATCGTAAAAATACATGAATTGTCCGCAATCGCGGACAACGCGTATTTTTTTGCGAGTTTTTTTCTCGTCACTTAATTAAATGTCTTGGTGAAAGCGACATAATTATTCTGTGATATTTTATCACGAGATCTCTAAACGCGCGTCCATCAGCCAGCATAGTTAAAAGACACCTCGTAACGCAGATGATGCCGCTTTTTAGGACATAGTTCTAGAACCGTAAAGTAGGTAGATGTCATAAGTTGAAGTTACTCGGGGGTGGCTTTAACAACGTTATGGAATGCCATTGGACGAAGTGCCGGCGAGAGATGAAGGCGCAAGTGACACCTGCTATAGAGCGTATTTACGGAGAAAGAAAAGACGTCATTCCGCTTTTTATTCCGTAACAGAATTCTCGATGGACAAGGGAGAAAATGTTTGTGAAATAATCTCAAGAGAGTTCCAGACGGGGATTTTTCTCCGCCAAGCGATAGGAAACCCTGCGCGGTATTTCAGGTATATAATAATAAATATCAAGCCGTTATTCAAACGGGATTAAAAGAGAAGCGCGAGAGCTGCTTTAGAGAAGTGCCGATTCCCTTTGCCGTCGACAAAGGGAATTACAAATGAAAGATTTTATGACGCGGGTTTGCATCGGGAAACACGGAGGATTTCTATGAAGAGCATCTGGGGAAATCACGAGTTTATCCAGCCAAGAGTTGTCCGAACGGTTCGTGTTTCTATACGAGGCTTCGACGCGGCTCGGCGAAACGGTCGTTTAAATTCAACTGAAACGAATATCGCTCGGTGGATTAACGTTCCTTTAATTTGTGGCAAAGAGAAAGAAAAGTAATTGGCTGTATGTTCTCAAAGTCGCCGCCCAAGTCAATGGACGAAAGATTAAAACAGAAAAAAAGAGAGGGGTGAAAAAGAGAGGCAGAGAAGAATGAATCTAGAGAGCTTCTCGAGAAATTCGTGACTAATTAGGACAATAGCAGAGGACATTCGGTGAGTAAGCGGGATTTTAATAGATGGACCTTCTTGATCATTAAGAAGAAGTACACTTTTTCTTCATCCATCCGTACCTTTTTCGTCTAATCTCTTATCCTTGAAATCTGCCGGCGAAGGACGATACTATCTTGGAGACCAAGAACCTGAAGATCTCGTCAAGGATCTCGTTTATTTCGATTATATTTAACGCGCATCGTTTTAGTCGGATGCTCTAAATTTAATATATATCGCGGAGTAATGATTTAATATACTTTTATCATTGACACTCGCCAACTTTCAATATACTTAACTAATTGTAAGCATAATACTGCAGTTCCGTTACACTTTTATTTGTGAAATAAGTTCATCGAAATAATCCAGGTCCAGGTATATGTTAAAAAAAAAACAACATAATAATTGTAAAAATTTGTAAATGTAAAACTGTCATGACTCAATAAAAGTACAGATTTCATACAGAGAAAAATTTAGTCCCCGCGAATTATCGAGTTGCCTTCCGCAGAGAGTAGAAATATAGTAGAAAAAAAGGATAACTGCAATTTGCAACTAAGGCACATTACGTGAAAAGGTTCAGGTTTTATATTCGTCTCGAGCCAAGAGCAATTAAAGCGGGGAATCATTATCCCCGCATTTAAAGCCTTATTTACGAAGAGAGAACTATTTTTCGAGCGTGATACATACCGTCGCGTTGAAAAATTCTACCTTGGCGCGCGCGCGACGCGACGGTGTCTTATTTCTTTCTCATAATAACCGGAGCCGGCTACCGCATCTCCGGCCAAAGAAGCGCACCCGCTATTTTTGAATTTAAAGTGCAACTTAGTGTCTCCTGTGATATATCTCATGAAACTAAAGATAACAGCTCAGCTTGCAAGCCACCTTTTTTCCCAAGTTACTCATTCAAGCGAATTTATGCAGTACTGCTTGCACACATATTTCTGGAATCATAAAATACTTAATCGCCACGGTTTCTTTTTTCGACCTTTCTTGATTACACGAAGACATACAAATGCGAGAATATTATTTATTATTGCATAGCATAGCAATCTTTTTCTATGTTGCGGCACGTCGAGTTATCTGATCAGTACGCATAATAATAACGTCACCACACAGAATTTGTCAAAGATACCGACGTACCAAGTATCATGTTACCTCACGAAAGGCAGAGTACTTGGTAGTGCGGTACTGCAATGCATATGAATAATTCAATGAAACGATAACGGCATGTCGCGTGCTAATTTAGGGTCGCGTTTCTACCTAATAATTCATAGTTAATGATATATCAGCGCCGTTCTGCGTTCAACAATTCACAAGGTACCGCAAGGGAATATATTTTTCAGTATCGGGATAAACACGACATTACCTGAATTAATAGTTTCAAAGAAACTCTTATCGTGCCGTTTTAATGGCGCACGTTAATTGTATAATTCCGGAAGGTTTGATTGTACATAAAATTTCAAGAAAATTTCGCTTGCGCATAATTCATATCATACGTCCTTTTCAAGACACAGCGCCATTGATTCCCAGTTTTCGGTTACCATTGTAACGGACTGAAAACGATTCGATTTAATTGCCAGAGTGGGCCGAATTCCAAAACCGGAAAACACGGTGAAAGAAGCTAATGAAAAAGAGGAATGCAATCTCGTCGAATTAATAACTGGCCGTGCATTCGGCCGAGTCAATATGCGACAGAGTAATTCGCGCAATTGATAATAATGAGTCGTCAGAATAAACAGAAACGACAGTGGTGGGATGCGTGCGTGTGTATGCGTGCGTCGAGCCGGATAATTTATGGAATTATTCAGTGCCGATAATTGCGCGTTTCGCGGAGCGTATTACAGGATCGTTTCGTTCCCGGGTTTATCGGCAATATTTGTCACCGCGCGATCCGATGGAAACAACCCTTAGACCTTACTTACTCGACCGACTTTACGGGGTACCTGAGTCGGTATCGTAATTATGGCGGGTTATGGGGACATAAAGAGCGAGAGGGGGAAAGACGAGGGATAAGGAGAGCCGACGGGGAACTCCGGATCTTGCCCACAGCTGGCAGCGGAATGGCTTTTGTGCTCGCTACATTTATGCCACGATGGTGAAGGTCAAATGCGAGCGCATCGAGCGAATATATATCGGATTGATGATTCGGAATAAATCTGACATGTTCGCGAAAATAGGATTTATCATGATTATCGAAAATCAATCACGTTTATATCACACTCCAATAAGTTTAGTGTCTGTAACAAAAAAATTTGTCATCGAATTTTTAAAACGAGGAACAAACTGAAAAAAAATATTTTAATCGTTTATTTTTCTGCACATAATTTCCAGTTCTAAATGTAAAAATCAAATGCGATTTCATAATCGCCGCCTGAGCGCGGTTATAGAGAGAAATAATGGAGGCTACTGTCGAGACAAGAACATCCGAAGCGTAATATAATCGCTTCTTTATCTACTCGCGGTTGAACTTCTCTGACATTTTAATAAATGTCATTTACTTTTTAGCGCGGCGACGATAGCGGACGAATAAAATGTTGAAAAATACGTGATGGCAAATGAACAAAGAGAGAGAGAGAGAGAGAGAGGACGACAGATAGGATATCTTCTTTCTCCTACGTGTCCAGTGAACGTATATCTTCGCGAGCGAACATCGCAATCGCAAATATTTGCGTAAACGTCCATTTTAGTGGTCACCAAACCGCGAACCAAGCAATGGCGTTTCAATAGCGGTCGACCGTATTGCCACGGTCGTACATTCAATTTTCTACCTTTCCTACGACTCGCCGACCGGGCGATATTACGCGTTTCTCATAAACTCGGAGAACTATAAATGAAATAAATGTCAGCTTCGCCGCACGGTAAAGGAAAATCGTAAAAGTCCGTCGCTTAGCTCTTTATGCTTTAAATAACTTGTATAACACGCTCAAATGTTAATATTAAAAAATAATTATCACATATTATCGGCATTAAAGAACATCATATTTCCTTTACGAAGTTATTCGATATATTCGGATGACAAGATGAGATTCGGCGAAACAGAGAAATATCTCGTCATGCATTTCGTATATGCAGCGGTACTTTGGGAAAATTACGCGATTGCAACTTTACGCGTCTCTTCTTTTGTGTACGTAAACTTCCTTCGAGTGGAGTAAACGAGAAAATCTGTTTCGTCGCGGGACAGAGTTGCGGAGGAATTGTTGAAGAGCGAAGTCGGACAAGGAGTGCCGCAGAGCGACCTACCAAATTTCCTGCTGGTGGCTGAACGACATAGCGAGAGAAAGAGAGAAAAAGAGATAGATAGAAGAAAGAAAACGCCACGGCGAGAATAGGGGATGGGAGTAAAAAAAAGTTTATCGCTTCTCGGCAGAGAGTGCGAGCGACTGCTGGAAAATCTCGAAAATTATTGCCGCATGCCGCCCCGCCGCGCGAGATAGCTCGCATCGCGACGAGAAGGGAGGTTCACTCTCGGCGAAAAGAAGGGCGCGGATGCAACTTCCACGTGCGCGGCGAGAGACAGATGTCCGGGGTGGGTATGAGAGGGACGAGCACGAGCGGCGACAGAAGTTCGCGAGAGTAACCGGGAAAGTTTCGATTCGATAATTCCAAGTATCGGAAAATATCGCGTCGCCGCCGCGCCGCGCCGCGCCGGAAGCATCCGTCGCAAGAAACACTTAATTCGCGATTGCCAAACGCGATGTCGCGGAGAAATTTGATTCAATCTTGAAAATTACTTTTATACGTTGGATCTTAAGACGGCAGACGTTTTTATGCCTTTACGGGAGATTTTCAAATCCGACTGGGTTTTCCGTGACGTTCTTTGAGAGCTGCCGAGTTGCAATTCCACGTCTCGCGCATAATGGAACGTACTCATCCTGTGCGGCGCGCGCGATGCTAATCGCGACTCGCCCAGGATGGTGATTTGTCTTTGGCGAGGGATTTGTATTCCGATGGAATATAAATTTTCCATTAGCGAGCGAAAGTTTCGAGGAAAGTTGCGACGAGGACGATTCGAGGTTAACGGAACCTTTGCGATGAAAACGTCGCAGACGCAAAGTTCGCGGTTCGCGTTCTGCTTTAGAGCGCAACTTCGGGCTGATGGCAGGGAGAAGAGAGAGAGAGAGAGAGAGAGAGAAGAGGAGCACGAGGACATTTTGAAATTCGTATCAGTGGGAAGTTTACGAGGCGCAGACGCGCATCTTCTCGGCGACGGCCATGAGGCAATAAGTTTTCGTGACTTATCCTCGGGATGAACGCCATTTCCAGAAATCGAGGGACTTTCCGCAAAGTAGGACCAGACTCCGCGGAACTCCAGCGATTTAACGTAAAAATACGCATTCACCTGTGACAAGATAAAGAATTTAAAAAAATAATTCTTGTAATTTATAACAAAACTTATTTTCTGTAAATTACTATTGTATTATCTTTCAAGAGAAATGAAGTGTTTTGATTCGCGGGATTAATTCAATGCACTAGCGGAAAATATTTGATTTCGGATACGACGAAGAATTGGGAATTTTCGTGGATACTTTTGCACCGATAACGAGATCAACGACGAACTATGGATAAGGCTTCAAGTGGAGCACGCGAGTTGTACCCTCCTGGTGGCAATATCCACCTGTCCATCACATCCCTTCCCCTAGCGCGAGATAATCTTGTTATACTGGCGATACCTATCCTCCTAATCCGCAAGCACGTGTCTACGTACGCCTAATCGTTCGTCGAACCGGCAAAGCAACCGGAGAGAAAGGTAGCTTTTCTCGCCTGCAAAATCTAGCGCGCGTCTCCTGCTGAGGAAGCTTCCATTACGAAAAGGACGGAGGAGGATATCGGAAGATGATACTACGGGGATAGTCGGATCCCGTGATTGCCGGAGTTGTATGGAATCCCGTAGGAAGGGGTCGGATCGGTCGACGCTGCGGATAATCCACTTTCATTGAACGACTCGACTGCCCCCGGTAAGAACCCATTGTCAACTTTAACCTTCAATCGTATTGTTATCTCGTTAAAGCTTTATAACTCAATGCGCACATAAAACATGTAACATTTTTTTTAAACTGTAAAATTATTGTAGGAAATTTAGGGCCGTAGGATGGTATTGATAGGGGATCGGGGAAATTAGCGTAGCAGTGGAGCAGTCGTGGAGTAGAAGCCTAAGTGATGCTTAGGCGTGTGAACAAAGGATCCCGAGTTTGAGTCCCGATCAGCTCCGTTAAATTTTTCCATCTCCTACAGTATTAACAAATAATAATCATAGCAAGGCTTTGATTATTAGCAATTTATGTGGTACATATAACCAAAAAATAATTTGTTACTATTACAAGACTTTTTTCCAGTGTACACAGGTGTCTCTTTTAACCTAACCAATTCAATCAACAAATATATCGATCGCCCACGGGGTATTTTTAGTTCCTCGGTGGAAGATATTAATAAGCAAAGCCTAAGGAGGTCGTTCGTGCACAAAGATATTATTTCATAAGGCGGCGAATTTATTTTTATCAGGAGAACCTCGTTTCGCGAAAGAAATTATCCAGTAGATACTGCAGCACACAAATTTTATTTTTCAGAAAAAATGTCTTATTTATAAAATGTGTTCTTATATAAATTCGGATTTCGAATGACCTCGATCTACTAATTACCGCTCGCGTTCAAGTTGAATCGAGCAACCGCGGCAAAGGAAAGGCGACGAAGAAAGGTATAATGGGTGCGGTATTTGAGGGCGGTTTGTTCGTCAGCAGTTTCGAAATGGTTTACACAAGTGGCAGGCCGGCAGGCGGTGGTGAAAGAACAGTTTTTCGAATTAATAGACTCGCGTAGAAGCAAAAGGACGCGGTGAGGAGGAGGAAGCGAAGCGGAAGAAGAGGACACCCAGGAACTCTTCATGCATAATACATGCCACGCGCGGCAATATGTCGCCCTCGTTGCTTCTTTTATTTTATGAATCTTTCCAGCCTCTTCAATCTGCCGTCCGGCTGCTTCCAAAAGCTGTCGCGCGCTTTTTTTTCGGCGCCTCAAGAGCCCGGGAACGAGATCGCTCCTTGTCAAAACGCTCTCCTACGCTCGTACTACCTTCAAGTACCGTTTATTGTTATACCTGCAGCTTGTTTCTCTCTGGAATAATTATTCTCTCGACTTTGGAACTTTTCCGCAACTTTTCGCGAGCGGGATATCGTTGTCGGATTTTTGTCACGAGTGTATTTAATATGAGAAACCGAAATATTAAAGATAAGTATTGTGGTAAAGTGCTCGCGAGAATGCTGCTTTCAAAATATTAAAAAAATATATATATGAACGTGATGCAACATGGTATCTCGGATAAACGTAGCGGAACTGTAACGACAGAAAATGAAATCGGTTTACCGCGGATGGACTCTTTCCAGAATCCCTGCTCCGAATCCTTCCTGGTTCCACCACACCGCGCTCCGTTCCCTGCCCCGCTCCGTTACCTTCCACTCGAGGAAAATTTATGGCAAATTGTTTTAACCGTCGGCGTGGTACCACCTGGTGCACGAAATATACCGACGGTATACCGACCTCGCGAAAGCGGACACAGCCGTTGTAGCAGATTTTGCAAAAGGGGGTTGTGTCGTGTCTCCCTTCTTCCAGATCGCGTAAAAACGGGGGGACCAGCACGGAAGGAAGGAACGTGCGGTTGTCTGCTGTTTTATTATGCGGCTTATGCATGAAATTTTCTGTCGATTAACTTGGCGGGACAACAATGTGCATGGTAGAAAGTCATGTCGTTCACAAAATTGCCCCAGTAGTTCAAAATGTATAGTAGAAAGTTGATACAGCGAGATCAAATTTGAAAAGTCGAAACAAAGTCGACGATATAAATCTGATAATGAGATCTTTATTATGAAAAGCTAGATAATGAAAGTATAAATAAATTTAACGCAATGCAGGATGTATTAATGCGTTTTGATTTGAATAAATTAATGTAGAGTTAAATCGCACTTTTATTGCATCGTCAAAATTATCTCCATTATTTTTACAACTTGCATTTGAGAGATACGAATAACGTTCTATTACGAGGCTTACGCTTAATTAATCATGCCGCGCTTAATTATCGCTCCGGCAAGGCAACGTACGTACGCCGCGCCGCCGTGGCGAAAACTTCCGGGAACAAGGAAGATAAAAAGCGCCTGGGCGGAACTCGACCGTTGCCAGAGCAAATATTTCTCGGTGCAAAGCGGAGGAAAAGGACCGTACGTTCCTCCACTTTATTATGAGGCTTACGTCGAGTTTCCTACCTATTAACTTTCGCGACTACGATGGAACGACGAGGCCGTAGTAAGGGTGGGAGAGAAGAGTTCACGTCCAGTTGAAACTTTCCTTCATGCGCGAATCTTAGGATCGAGCGAGAAACCAAGAAGGCGAAATAGAGGCAAGCAGGAGGAATGTTGACAGAACACGTAACGTCGCTTATAGTAGTTTCGAGATATTAAAATCTGACTTTTCGTTACCTCTCGCGATTGAATATTCGCGATACTTAAATTAAACTTTAGATTAATAATTATTTTATACTATTGATTAATCCTATTTAATTTAAATAAAAAAAATTAAATTATAAATTATTAAACTATCATTTTATTTTATTAATATCGTTCAGTTCGTTTTCTTGTGTAAAAAAATAAAATATTATTAATAGGATTGTTTTACATCTCAACAGAAGGATTTATTTAATCGATAAGTTAAGTGCTAAAACGATATAAACTCATTTTATTCAATAAGATAGTTAAAAAACATAGAAAGTATATTCCTGTACAATTTCCATTATCTCATTCCTAAAGCAATTACATTTGTTAGAGAGAGAGCAATCAAATCGATATTAAACTTTGATCCGTATTGGAAAAACAGTTCAGAACGTCCACGAGAAATACAAGCGGAAACAACCAGGATGAAAAATGATGCAAGGGTGAACCAGCGCGATGGTCCATTAGCCCTCACGCTGATCCGTGAATAGAATACGTGTTTTCGGCGAGGGTACGGGACGTGCCGGCATCGTTATACAAACTGTGTCGCGGGGATGGGGCATAGGGGGTAGTAGGTTGTAACGACCTCCGTTGATCCTGTCGTCGGCAAGATTATGCCGGGAATGCAAGCCGTAGGACGATTATGCGACGGAACAACGGCGGACCAAGCGTGCGAAACACGCGTGCTGAGGCACGCGGACACGTGCGTGCCCGTGTCCTCCGTTGAATTTCGTGGATTACGGGTGAGAAAATGGCAAGCGGCAGTCTCTTGTAGGGCCTCGTCGCTAGCTAGAATGTACTTCTCATATACCGGACGCGGAATATTAATATCTTTCTATAGTCGTCTTCGCTTCTAAAGTGTTTCTTCGTCTCGCGAAGATTATATTTAACAAATGACGTGGCTTACGTTGTATATTTATGGCGTGACAGCAAAAAGTAATGAACTCTTGGGATTATGTTTAAAAAAAAAGAAAAAAACAGAAAGGAAAAAAAGAATATTCATCTAAGAGTGAAAATGTTAGAAATTAATACAAATTTTTGCTAGAAACAGAAAATTTTCAAAAAAAAAACAAGTTTTTTTACAAGTTAGCAGAATTGCGAATCATTTATTATCATCTTGTTTGGGTTTTACAGAAGTGAGGACTAGGAAGGCTCGAATGCATTTGGTGATAGGTTTTGTTTGTCAATGAGTTCTCAGACATTACTCTGCTTTCGTAAACGGAAAATTCCTTTCTCTTACGAGCGCGAATTTACCGCACAGTGTGACTCGCGAAAGGAACGGGAGGAATAACAAGCTATCGATCGAAAGGAGGTGGATTACCATTCGCGGAAATGCAACACGGTTTACGATGGATTTCGTCTGTGATTTCGGAAGTGAATACGTACCCTTTCTCTCTCTCTCTCCATCTTTCTCTTTCTTTCCGCTGTCTTAAGCACAGGAATGACGCGTACGCTTATTTGTATTCACGCTGTAAAGTCTGAGTTACGAGAAACGCGAATATAAATTGCCATTACGAGGTGCGGCGAAAAAGAAATGCGGCCGAGAGAGGTAAGGAGATAAATCTTCTTGTTTGTCAAAATGCCTTCCCGTTTTTGGGCTTGAAGCTTATTTCTCTCGCATACGAATCGCGTGTGGACTCGTGCGTGACGCGTGGGTCGTGCCCGAACAGCAGTGATAATAAGCCAACGAGCCGGGTGCGCTCGGCAGAGAGAAACGAACGAAATAATTGGAATTGGAAATGGTAGACGTGTTATGCGGGGAGAAAATACTCAGGACGGGAATGGAATTCCCGTTCACCATGGTGTAGGAAAGATGCGGAGGGATGTCGAGCTACATCTCGAAATAGTTCCAGCCTAACAACGCTTAAAGATTATATTTATTAGCGGCAGAAAAGATCGGAAGATCTAAAGTTATCCTCGAGAAAATCAATTATTGCGAGCCCACATCAACTTGACGCTATATTTCACAGAATATAAGATAAAAATATATTTTTACGGATTGTTAATTCCAAGAAACTTATTAAAGTGTGTAGGAAATAAGGTATGCGAAATATCTTGGCAATATATGTACAATTAGATCTACAATTTTGATCTAATTGTAAGTTGCTCCGTTTCAAACTCGACTCTGACATCGTAATGCTTTACATCATTTCCAATTCAATCTTGCCTTAATTAATTTTGTCGATCTCGTGCGTCTCATATCAGATTATACGCGTCAGATGTACACGACATTCGACAGCGATACGACATTGTACGTGTCGTGCTCGCAATAAATCAGATATAGCCGCGCTTATACTGCCGCAGCGCATCTCACGGGGTGCATCACGAGACGCGGGTGAGCCAAGAACTTGGGATATGCAATAAAGTCCGGTAGGAGGGTGGGTGGGAGGAACGGGAAACATCTCCGTGACAGAAATGCCATTCCGATAGGATTCTTCGCCGTGCATTATACCGACTGCGACGCTCATTTACTCGCTTCGCAGTGCCATGTACCGTTCGCCGTGCAAATAAAATTACCGGCTTCACTTCTCCGGCCATGCCATGCTGTCTGGATCATCGCCACACTTGCCTCGCACTGTGCTTTTAGCGTAAATTGGGAAAATCGGTGTTCAACGCGTAATACAACACGCAATATCCCAGACATTTAATACACGTAGGAGTACTTTACTTTTTCATATCTGTAGATTTTTTTAACAAGTCTGAATTGATTTTAAAGATGAAGTTAAAGAAATTTATTTTGTTATTTCCACTAGTTATCCGTATCCTTATTATGATTATTAGCGATACCATCGTTTACGTATCTCAATGCATTTAAATATCGTTACTTAAAAAAAGGCGCACGTCGATCGTCCTGCGAAAGGCTAACGATCGTCAGAGATGTACTTCAGTTAACAGAGACCGGTAACAATGGTCGGTCGGTCCCATGGGCAGCCTCGAAATATCACAGAGTATTTTGGCGTTAATTCGTAGCGATGCGGACCGGCGAAGGACGGTAGCCTGACTCTATCATAGCTCGACGAAGAAACGAGGGTAAAGCCAGCCATCTACAGTTGGTGTAATGCTCGTCTCGGTCTGGCCGGAATGGCATAAGCTGCCCCAAGGGTAGCCGCTCTCTATTAGAGGCAGATATACCTCCGGGTTCACATCAGCGGATCAACATGCAGACACTCACCTCTCGCACAATGGTCCACCCGCATCTGCGAGCAGGGTATAATTCGGAATTGTGCGCCGCGCTGCTCCCGGCACAAAAGAAGGAGAGAGCAGAGAGAGAGAGAGAAAGGGAAATTTTGCGGAGAAAAAAGCTATCCTTACGAGATCTGCGTAGCATCGCCCAGAATATTTCTGCGTTTAGGTAATCTCATAATGCGGTTGCGCTTATATTTTACGTAATTACGTTTAATAGAAAATATACTCTATTAAGATTGTTGGAAGTTTATGGGTTACATTTGAAGACTTGACACGTTAAAAAGGCTGGAAATAGTAATCAGTAGAAATTCACAAAAATTACAGAGAAATATGTTCATTGCGATAAAGAAAAACAGTACGTATAAGCGATATAAATAAAGTATTATAGGTATCACGTTTAGTTTATATCCCGGCTACTAAATAGAATATAGAGCTAATTGCTTTCGGTAAGGTGGTTCCCAGGTACGCGATTAAAGCTTTGCATAATATAGGAATACATGGTTGTGTGCCCGGCCGGTTTCCTGGGGGAACAGTAAACAGATCGCCTCCGCGACCACCTACCTTAATCGATGATGATGGAGCGAGGCGTTTCTCCTCGGCCGTGCAAGAATTGCCTACCGGCATTTTGAATGCTTTTAATAAAACGCTTATCTTATTCATAGCGACTTTTTCCCCTGCTCGCGACCGCCAAGCCAATCTGATTGCTCGATCACGAAGAATATATACAATATCTTGTTTTTCTTTACGATTTTCTCCCTTCTTTATCCGCGCGGGAAAGGCTTGACGATCTCTCCCGCTCTCCGGAATAACAAACGACAAAAACCAATTCGAAGATCCTATCGATTCTTATTTCGCTCCCATTCCGTGCGACTGCCATAACAAATCCGCGGTAAACAAGCATCCCCTGGTTACTCAACCGAAATTCGTTATTGGAAAGTTAGATGAGAGTGATAGAGCACGTGGCTGCAAGATCTATAATTTCGTCTTACAAATAGGAAATTGTATTACCTAAGCGTGACGCGGCAGCTGCGTCCGTCCCGTCTCGTCGTCTCTTTCCGTCTCTGTTATAATTAAGTGATGCTTCCTATTCAACTTGTCTGGCAATAATCAAATTTAATGCACGGCAAATTTCTCTAATTCTGCTAACGAGAGAAGTGCAATTGTTTCATGGAATTTGATTATTCCATTTTCAAAATTCAAACTTCAAAGTTTAATGTTCTATAAATTTAATAGTGTAAGACAGGAAAGCGTAGAACAGGCCGATTTAAAAGTCGCGGGATTAGAGCCGGAACCGTAACACCCAGATTGGTAAGCTCAGAGGCGAGAGCGAGATTCAGTTGTTGATGTTTGCGAAGGAAAGGTCAGTCTTGTGTGGGGAGCCGTCGATGTAAGAGGCGAAGTACGAATAAAGCTATTTTGTAAAAGCATCGGTCGAAGTCATTCTCCCCTATAACACTTATTAAATTATTTTATTATATTCAGCTAAATATTGAGTTAAAACTATTTTACTAAAGTACTTAGTAACTGTGATCCAGGCTAAATGATTATTTATACTGAATCTTCTTTTCAGTGTATAAAACTTTAATAAAATTGCTCTTTCGTCGAACGTGAATTATTCGAGTAATAGTTTTAAAACTTAATTCGGTTAAATATTCTGATCCTCAAAACTAATTAAGTTCAAAATATTTGATTAACGTAATTACAATATTAAAATGTTTAAATACTAAGTATTTAACTAAGCGTCCTGTTAATAAACTACGTAATGACGATGATATAACGTCGGTATTTCACTCGCAGCATGACGCGCGTTTATTAAACAGCCTTCCCCGAATTTTCTATGTCGCACCCTTTTCTCGATATCGTAAGTGACGCACGCGCCACCCCCGCAATCTACCTCTCTTCGTTCGATTGCTCGCGAAGAACACTGCAGTCAACCCCGTGTCGTCATCGCTGACGGCGGCATTCGAGGACCGACACAATGTCCGCGTCTTTATCGCATTGCCGCGTCTCTCGTTTCACTCCTACGCCGTTGCACGTGTGCAATGTACACGCAACGAATGACGCGCGAGGGCGTAAGACCAAAGGAAACGAATGTACGCCAAGTAAACTAGAGGTTGATGTGAAACCGATAATGTCGCCGCTGCCGCATCTGGCTGAGGGGTGTGCTCGATCCGCGATAGATTCCGAGGGCGCGCGAATCCCCTGAACCCTGCGTATGCCATCATCCTCCGAGGATCGCCCCCGTCTTCCGGTCTGCAGCAGCTCCTCTTCCGACTTTGACGTCGCGCCGCGCCGGTTATGCGAGTCGCAACCGCCTCAAATACGAACAAATAGGTATTAGATTTTTATTCGCCTCGCCGCGGGATATTGCAAATGGAAAATGCGTTCGCGACGCGATCGTGTATCTCGTGAGATGGCTTTTGGGAGGCGCGTATACGTGCGTGCGTATGTTTTTTTTCTTTACCTACGTTTGATGCGAGTGATAGGTACGTTCGCGAGGTATGATAAATTGTAATAACCCGGTAAGCGCGGCAGTGTATCCGCGGGGCTCTATAAAATTTTGATGCGACTACACGAAGAATAGAATGAATCGATACCTCTATCGTTTTATGCGCGCGGCGACACACGCGAGGAGAATGGGATTTAAATGGAATAACGTGTTCTAACGGCAGCTATGTAATACAAAAGCTCGCATTATATTTTCATAATTGCGTTTATATAATATTCTACTCGTATTCAATTCCTAATAATTCACTAACCCTCCGAATAATTCGCGATACTTCGAAATACATCAAAATTTATTTGAGAATTTGTAGATGTCGAAAGCACGTTGCACGAGATAGTTTCGTACTTTTTCCAGCAGTCACATCATTTTCCCCGGGTATTCTTTATCCGGTCTCTCGGACATCGTAAATGGAAGAAAGCCCACAGCTTCGCGTATCGGGGGCTTCGCGCCATTCGCTTACAATATATTACAAAACTGTCCCATTGTGCTCCCCGGTATGTGCACTGCACTCTCGCGCGCACATTTCAACCCCGCCGTTCTCCCGTTCTTCCGGTACACCTGAGGTATGCACTTTGCAAGAAACTGCCATGCGGCCCACTTTAGCGAGACAACATTTCCGCTACGGCCAACTGCTGGTCGTTCCTCCTCGCTTTCATACATTCCGAAAGTTACAAAAAATGCCAGCGGAACGGACGACGTGGCATCGCGGGATGAATCGCAGACCGACACATAAGTGAGAAAAGCGAGAAAAGAATCTCGAGTCTCGGACGGGTGCTCATCGTGGATGCATCTCGAGTGTTACGTTCATTCCGCCTTGCCGGAGACGGCCTGCATGCGGAGTGGCCGACGTGAATGTAACGCCCATCGTCCACGATGCATCGCGCCGGCCCGCCCGATGCATGCATGCATCCGCGGGTGTGTAACGCTCGTATTTTACCGCGTGAAGCATGCGTCGGACGATTTACGAGGGCGGGGTGATTTAGGGGCGAGAGACTATACGCGAGAGGGCCGGGAGCGCGCGACGGAAGCGGTATTCAAGATATTCAAGCGGAGTAGCCGTTCAAAATCGCGATTATTATCCGATAATAAGCGAGCAAAGATACGTAAAGAGGTTTTCGTTTTTGTCCTGACGTCATATCTAGTTAAGTATAGTCTCTTAAGTAAAAAAGATAAGAGCTTAACACGCACTGTCGAGATTGGAAGTATCGATCGAAGTGAAATAACCACAAAAGCGACACCGTCCCGAATGAATCCGCGCGTGATAGAAAAGCCAATATTATTACGGGATACTTTTTAGGATAACCAGGCGCGGATTTCTTTTGAGAGAAACATGAAATCCTTCGGGAGTCTGCGCGGATATCTGTTTTGTACATACAAGAGGCGCGCGCATGTTTGTTGCGCATGAAGAAATTTAGGTCGACCATATTTTCTTGAATCAAGATCCTCCGACGCAGTAAACCACGAAGCGTCGATGCAGAAATTGCAGCTTTAAAACTGTGTAGACGTGGATTCTACAATTTATAGCTCTTGTAAATGCAAATGTCTACTGCCGAGGTGCCGAGTCGGCGTAATTGATGGCGTTAAAACGATTTAAGTAAACGACGAGATCACTGTTCCCTCGTATTGCGCATTAAATATCTTTAAAATAATAAAATACGTTTTGAAATTTAAACTACGTAGAAATGCTCAACACAGTGCTCCGTCCTGTCCCCGTTGTTATACCTCTCATTATATACTAAAATGGACGTCTGAAAGAGCCGCGCTCGAGAACATTTGTTAAGTAACTTCGAGAGAATCTGGAGCTCTTAATAATTTGAATGGGTTTTAGATAGAAGTTGCTCTCCAGAATTCGAATTTCGAGACTCGCGATTACATCGGATGTAATTTTATTTACTCGAGTCGACGTAAGTCGACTAAATTACGGATTACGTGGCAACAGATTGAACGTAATATACTTCGAGATATCGGATTCGGAAAACGAAACGACGATGCGCGCTGCGAGGAGCATATGTTGAACGGCCTCGGGCGATCGATTGGCTTCAGGTCGTTGCGTTCTCAAACAACATCGGTGACACATCGGTAATATTGCTAAACATAATATTACCGTCGAAATAATAGCGCCCGCGCGCGAGATTCGCGTTCGAGACTCCGCAAATACCTACCGCGAATCCGGCTCCAATTCGTGGGCGCATGCTAATGTCGTATATTAAATTCTGCTTGCGTTGATAGGCATAGTTTCGCAAAGGTGGAGTACGCCGCCGCATAGCGCGGGCTCATTACCGTCATGCCACGCGTCATGACTGAAAACCACCGTTCCATTTCATCGCCGCCGCCGCCGCCAGAATGACGATGTCACAACGGGGTCGGTAAACAGCAAGCGCGCTTTTCCTAACTTTCACGTAATTAAGTGCGTCGAAACTTGATTAAGACTCGTAATTGTGTTTTATAAGGAGTCCCCGGTACGGCTTTTTGAAGCCGCTTCTCGACGAGAGCGCGTCGGGTACGTGACCGGATTGATAAGAGGCAAACTGAATTATTATCAATGGAGATTCATATTCGAACAGTCATGCGTTTGCCCGCTATGTTATACACTATAGGCTACGTAGAGATTTAAATTTAAATACCTAAAGTGAGTAAAAGCACAGAAAGTCGATACATTGGACACATGAGAACTGTCAATTGTCATAAATGTAAAATATAAGCATGTTTCTAAACTGTTTTTTTTTCTAGTAATTATTTAAAAATTGCTCCTTAAAATGTAATACAAAATTTGCATGTTTCCTTTTACGAAAAAATGAGTACACCTAAACTGACAATGAGTCGCGTGCTTCGGTTTTCGCGCGAGAAAGCGTAAGCTTGTTAGCCGCCAGTTGCGAAATACTTAATCTTGTATAGTGTATTATCGCGTAACACGTATCCGCACACATAACGGCGGAGAACCCTGCCCGGTTGGGTTGTGTCACGTTATCACCCCGATATGATATAGAGTCTACGCCGTTCTATATTCGTTCTATTTTATTATCCATCTCTTTTGTCCTCGTTACCATGACGATGCGACGTTCGGAAGAGATATTGAAGTCATTCCTTGCGCAAATGACACTCGCTTGTCGATACGCTCGCCGCTATCAATATCGATGTTGCCGATATAAAAATAATAGACGATAAAAATGAACAATGAGAAAAAAAAGATGTTACCGCCAGGTCGCTCGCGATTGTGCCATTTTCGACGATGGCATCGTCAGCGTCGGGAGAGATCCGCTTAAGCGTAATTCGAATTCGCAGATAACGCCAATCAGTCTACTACGGCCAGCAACGCCGATGAAAATTCATCGGCATCGATTTCCGGGCAATTCTCGTCGAGGTCGAGGTATCATCGGACGGTCGCCGGGTTGGAAGTTGATGATAGAGGGTCGGAAGAGACGAATGAATTGGATAAATCGGCCTAGCTTCGGCGACAATTAGCTAATGCATATTGCTTCAATATCACAGTTACATGACGTATATATATAGGTGCATGATGTTTGCAAGATATATGACAGACATAACGCACGTATTTGATGTTTTGTCTTGTCATATTCAATAAGATTATTTTATACTACAAGAATTAATTAAAAAAAAAAATAATTTGCTATTAGATATCGCAAGTATCCTTCAAAATGTTAACAGATTTCCAAATTTAAAGCAATTAATAAACAATAAAAATTTCAACACACAGTTTTCAATAAAATAATTAATTACAACAAATAAGGTAGATGTACCCATGCCGGGACATTTAAGACCAATGTCTGGACACCTTTATCATTTCAGTTTTTAAATAAGTATAACGCGAATTAAAATCAAAGCTAAAAATATAATACAAGAAAAATATTTTTATCTTTGATTCTTTGATTTTAACTCGCGTTATAACTTATTTAAGAACTAACATGATAAAAATTTTCAGACATAAGTACGTGTCCAGACATTAGTACATTTACCTTACTCTATATGTCTAAAAATATTCGTTTATACATGTTAACCTTTTGATATACATTTTCAAATGTCATAGGTACATGCCACTAAAAAATATTGTAAAATTGTTATTTTTGTAGTAATACAGACAGATACAAAAATACATTTAATGTAAATCGTGCTATATTATTAATTTAAATTAATATTTGATGTATTATTTTCTTTAGCAAAAAGAGTTGTTTGCCTCTCTATATAGGCAATTCCAGTAACTTTTTATGATCGCAAGATCGCATTTTTCACGGTGAACGAACGGAATCGACTCGAGGTTCGATGATGTACTGCCGGAAATGACGAACAAATTGGGCAAATTGGCAACCGATATCGACGTAACAATTAGCTAATGCATCGAAAGGCACGCCATCGCTGTTGCACCAGCGCGATGTAGGCGAGTTTTACGAGCCGATGGGAGCTCTAGGGCCGCGAGAAAAATTCGCTTTCCCAGATGCCCTCGGCCCAACCCCGCCGATAATTGCGGACTATAAAGTGCGATCCAACATTCGCCACCCTTGTAGCCAACCCTCGTCTTTTCTGCACCGAACTCGGAGAAAAATCGTCGGTCTCTCTTTTCTATGCTATTCGTCTCCTTTTTTTTCTTTCTCCCTCTTTCCTTCTTTCTCTTTTTTCCTCGAATATTCACGGCGGAAGACCGACAATCGCCATTCCGAAAGAAAGGAGTAGCGGTTACGAGGGTGAATCCTCGCGTTTCCTCAGAGATTTTTAATGGTTATCGTTTTTTAATGGACCCGCGCCCCGGCACGTATGGCCGGTAAAAAAGATTACGGCGGAAGGGATGCATTGTTGCATTTAATGGAGAGAGATCAAGAATTATTTGGGCGGTAAAAGTGACATAGGAATTATTTTTAATTGTATACTACTCAACGTGATATTCTAATAAAATACGAGTTGATTTTTTTGTCAAGTATTACGCGACAGTGAAATGTCATTGAAATTAGAAAGTTAACGTGCTATTATCTATCTCGCGTAAATTACTTTAATTGTTTTAAATTTTAGATCAATTAATATCTTTTAAAAATTTGCACGCGTGGTTGTTCTTCCTGTACAATAAAACTTACATCATTTTCAGTCAAAAATGTAGATCTGGACTATCTAATTACCGTTCTATATTAATTTGTAGAAATTCTGAAATTATGCAATTTATACGCATCGTTATTCCAGACACGCAATTACGCAACACGTGATCGTTTACGCCGGCGCGAATTATTATTTAGAGCACCGCCGGGTGACGTTACATTGTACATTCAATCACCGAGCCGATCTCTTTAAAATGACACACGAGGCAATGCGGCGATATTTATTATCATTAGCCATACAAGCGAACACGCTTGTTTACGCGCCGATGTACGTGTTCGCGGTGCGATGGAGGCCACATCGTCGGTCGTAAAGGTTTAATCGATTCTCGACCGGATCGCGCACACCGAGCACACGCGACATATATTGCAAATCCCAATCTGCGATTTTGTCCTTTTTACTATTCCAATGGCGTATTCGCCCACCTATATTCCGTCACGTTGCACTGATTTCATATAACCGAGTCCGTATCAAAACGACAAAACGCAGCAGTGCAGATTACGTCGAGTTTACGTCACGAGTTCGCCTTTCCGACAGTAAGAAATAGCATTATAAAGTACACTCTTTGCTCTGTTTAGAACAATAAAATTTTTTACTGCAGCTTTAGCGAACGACTTTTTAACAAACCGATCTCTATCATCCTTGAATCAAATGGCGAACGATTTTTTATCGTCCTCGAGGTATAACGAACAAGCGTACGATTCGATTTCGGAATTAGACACGACTGTACTCTCGTCGTCGAAATGCGATCGGTCTTGCCTTGGCCATCGTAAATTTTTTATGGGCCTTCGATCGTGCCGCGTCCGCGATACTTATCGACCGCGGCCTGTGATTTCACCCCTCTCGTTATTCGCGCGGCGTATTTGACCCGCCGTTTCCATCACGTCACGCTAATCGACCGCGCGGTTACGTAAAAACCTTCTCACGATTTTATACGTTCCCGCTGGGGTATATTATTATCCGAAAATCAAACTACTTCCCGGGACGGATAGCAAGCGTTCTGGCAACAACGTTAGTTTCCAATTGCAATTAGCCGCCAGGCAATTATGCCAACTTCCTCTGGCTCTTAGTCATCATCGATCAAAGTTACTCATGCGATGTTGTGTGAGATGTAATGTTAACAGCCAAGTTACCGGCACAACTCGACCGGCAAAGTTTGTAAGCCCTCTCGCACTCTCGATTTTGAGCTCATTTACAATCTTAACAGTCATGGAAAATAATGATTAGGCGCGACAAAATGTATATAAACGTATATGTTTAAATATGTGTGTTATTATGAACGACAAATCTGAGTTGTTTTAAAATTTAAATCTTTTGGCTTATAAATTTTCTGCTCTTTAAAGATACCGAAACATGCGAGAGAGCCAAGTCTCGCCGCAAATTCGGAGCGTTACAGTACGAAAAATTCGGGGTGCACTTGCACCCTTCTCGCCATTCGTCAGGCGTATCTGGCGTCCACCCATCGGACGT
Organism: Temnothorax curvispinosus; assembly: GCF_003070985.1. Classification (NCBI taxonomy): domain Eukaryota; kingdom Metazoa; phylum Arthropoda; class Insecta; order Hymenoptera; family Formicidae; genus Temnothorax; species Temnothorax curvispinosus. Next base: position 38,403 of record NW_020214070.1, read on the forward strand.
TCCGTTACGTCGCTCTGATTTCGCGTGATCGAACGCGTGCAATGAGCCATGCTTTCGTCGGTCACGCGACCAAAGTTTTTCGTGCGATTTCGCATATTGCGAAAGATAGAGAAATGTACGACAACGTAATTGACTGCTTCATTGAACGCCCGAGATAATTCATTATGTATAAACAAAAATTAGGTGCTATTGTGACGGACATATTAGTCTAAGGAGAAATGTGAGTAATTTTCATTATGACTATCGTTCAGCTATCTTGTCAGTCGACCTTGTCGAAAAAAAAGCATAACACAGGTCGAAAAATTGACTTCTTAACCTTGAGATAATGAGGAACGTTTAGAATAAATGGGACTAATTTCACGAGGGGCACTGCTGTCTGCTAATCTAAACGTATATCGGAGAATGGAAAGAAGAAAGAATCTGGAGCACGTTCCACTTATGGCCAACGTAAGACATATATATTAGATACGTGATATATGTTAAGCAAGACAAGATTGATCGATGTTTATAATTTCGAGCATAATCATTCAAAGACTGCAAAACTCAAATACTAGCTTTCCACAAAAATCGATTCTATTACATTAATAGTGTCTGAAATATTAAACTGTACAAAGACCTTATAAACACATATTTAATACGGGTGACACGTATCGGACACGTTATCTCACAAAGTTGTGGAACGTGCTCGAGAAGGGTGACGACAACGGGGGACATATAACTTACGATTCGCTCCGTGGAGGACCATCGTGGCCGCGTTCTACACAACTATAAGTGTCCTCGATGGCACCCACCGGTTATGTATCTCTATAATCGCGAGCCCGGAAAACGACGCGCGAAAAATGCCTCACACCTTGAGCCAACCCCCCCTCGCGCGCGATTAGCTCATTCTTTCGCAAACGAGCGCGTTTCGGGGGTACGGGAAAGGCGAGAGAGAGTTTCCAAAACGGCACGGGGATTGCGAGTTCAGCACGAGTGACGCATCACCATATGACGCGAGAAACGCGATCGCCGTTACTCTACTTTCTTCCTCATCGAACGACGAATCTTGTCAAATCGTGCAATTCGAGATCCTCTCGTTCTATCTCTCTAACTCATCTTATCGAAGGTGACTAGTCGAAGTTATCGAGTTCGAGAGTTCGCGGGGAAAAACGTCGGAAACGATTATTACGAGATTTTTCGAGGTCACGAGCGGACAAATGGCACCACGAGACGTTGGGGCGTCGCGGTCGTCGCAGTGTGACTGGCGAGACTCGCGATCACCCCCTTCTCCATCCGCGCGCATCGCGATCCCCTCTACTCTCTCTCTTTCACCCCCGAGCACCCTCTCGCTCGCGTCACTCGGCCACCCCTCTCCTCACGTTCCCTCTGCATGTGCGCTCCCATCTCTTTCCCTCCCTCGTTCCATCAGTGACTTCCACCAGCATCCATATCTCGTCTTTTCTTTCCTATCGTATTTTTTGTCTCTATCTATCACACCCCTTGCGTCATGTACCCCTCGCTCCTCCTTCATCCCTTGAGGTTTCTCCTCTCGCTCTCCTTCGCTCTCCTTCATTCTCTTTCTCCCTCATTCTCCCTTCTTACTCGCTCGGTCTTCTATCTACCCCTAGTTCTTTCTCTCTGTCGCACCCTCGGTTTTCCCTACTCGCCTTGTCGCGCGCGTCTCCTTCTGTCCCTCGGCAACCCTCCAGACACTGGCCAAGCTGGTCACGTGAACGCCAGCTCGGCCAATCGTGCGCCGGCTGACGTCATCCGCGTGGGTTCTCTCGCACGGTTCGGGAAAGAAGTCGCGGGCGTAAGGGTGCATTTGCGGACTCCAGAGGGAGACGTGTTTCATGCCGGGGTAGGGATGGATGGCCGGTCGGTTCGATCTATAGACGACGTGTGATGCAACGGCGGGACAGACGATCTTCAAGATCTTGCGGAAAGGATTAAAACACTATCGCGCCGGTTTATCAGTAGCAATCTTGCTAACTGTCCTTTTCTCTGGAGAACATGAAGAAATATATAACGGAAAAAATTCTTATCGCGCAAAATTATATTAATCTAATTTATCCTTTGAGATCTTTATGAACAAATTTCCATGTTTTTATGTATATACATATATATATAGGTATAATTTAACGCGGTAATTTAGAATAAAATTTAAAATGTGTGTAAGCAAAGTTGGGTATTGAGCTTTTAATTTAAAACCTGTTCTACTTTGCAACGTCCCGCTCATTTTCCCTCTTATTTTACAAACAATCCGCGTTCAATTTTCATTTCTCTTCATTTCAATATTCATCCCGTTTTATATGTATTTATACGTTATTACGTAAATTCATGCAAGAGTTATTTTTTCTCTAATATCCATTGTTCTTAATTAACTGTATCTGATCCATTAATTCTGCAACGATAAAGTTTCTCAACGCAAATAAAGATTATTATGTTCGCGGGAAAATTCTGTGTGTTTGTTCAAAGGAAAAAAGAAAGATCCTCGATGTTAGTCACAGATTTTTTTCTCGGGCCAGGACACTTCATGGCGCATCTGTACTATGAAACTGGAGGCAACGTACGACCATAAATTGCGTCGCACCGAGAACGGCTCATACCGAGGCCCATTTTTCTCCCGGCCGGAAAATGGGTTAGTGCCGAAAACCTTCCTGTTTGTATTCCGCGCTCGAGTTGGGCCTCCTTTTTTCTCTTCGCAGACATTACGAGGTCGTCGTCACCGAAATGAAATTCCGCGCCGCATAGCCGGGATGATGCGCACCGGAGAGGTGGGAGACTGCTAACGTGCTAAATCAACGTTACGTATGGTTTTCATAAAAGCGCCAGTTCCCGTAAAATCTCATCAAGACGATCGATCAATTAAAAACTCGTCGTTATCTTTTCATTGATACAATATTGATTGGTAGGTGCATTCATTATAACGTGATTGACATGCGAGTCACGCTTGGCGATCTCATTATACCTTAAGGGCCATTCTACAATATGTCGCAAACGATTTGTCAATTGCGGTTGTCAAGAGAGAGTTGGCAAACTTTTAATTTTTTTGGTGACAGTAACTGGCAATCGGCAATCAGAAATAACATTTTTCAACTAGCAGTTGCCATTGTTTGTGACGTATTGTGGAATGGCCCTAACTCTCGTGAAAGCCAAGATAATCGCGCATGCAACGAAATATATGAACATTCGTTACCATCCAGACAAACATGAGCCAATCAACGTCTCAATAATTTATTGAATATGCCAGAAGGTTATATCATGAATGAGTCATTTTCACATTCTTTTACATGCATATCTCTTACACGCAAAAAAATACTGAAAAAGAACAGAAAAAAGAGAAAAAGAAAGGGGGGAGGAAGTATAAGGCGTTTAACATTACTGAACATTCATTTTAAGAACAAAAAATCCTCTTTGGTGGTAAAAAGACTCTCGCACGACTTCGCCGTTACTGCGATCGGACGCTGCCAGATGTGGATTTACTAGGAAAGTTTTATGCACCGACAGAGAAAGAAAAAAAAAAGGAAAATGGAGAAGTCAGTCGTAAATCTTGTGCCTCGTAAAATTTTCCATTCGTCTTTTATTTGCTTTTCGCCGCAACTTAAGCCCGGGAAAGACAGTCGTAATTCATCTTTTCTTATGCATGCGTATAAGAAATAATGTGGGTTAATTCATGTATTACATATTATTGATTTGCTCTTGTTAATTCTCGTTAATGTGATCCGAGAGCTTCAAAAAAAAACTTCAAGCTTCGATAACCGTTGGAAAGAGTATCTAGGCCAATCTAGAGTGTGTCTTGATTCGAAAATGCATAAATAAATACCTAGAAAGTTGAAATTCATTCACTCCGCTTGGCACAACCGCGCGTGACGCAATGAAGTGTGCTGTGTGGCAGCAAATCTCGTCCCTGTTATGGTGGATTAAATCCGGCGCACCCCAAATTTGCAAATAATTAACCGGTATTTGCAGTCGCCGATGAATTGCGCTTACAATTAGAAAGCAATTATCGAATATGAACTGCATCCGGATTAGCGCGCATTTCGAATACTTCACATAATTGGGAATAATTAATCTAATAACTCGTGTTACTATATGAAAAGAAAAAAACCTTCGTCGCGACCGATATATGATGCGATTTAATTCGCGTGATGTGATGCTATGTAGTAAAAAATTTAATTGTAATTTCAGAACCGTTTAAGCAACTTAGAGCGAAGTGTTCCGTCAGTTTAGGAGTTCTAAGCGTTAAATGTTAAACGTTCATTATAACGCTAATTCCATGTCGCACAGGTTCAAAAACACCTCGTGAAAAATTTTTCTGTTAAACTGGCGCGGACGAGCGATTTGCAACTGTTTATTTCGAAGTTGATCGCGATATATTCGCCCGCAAATTCGTCTTTGAACGGCAGCTTTTAGGGCATTGATTTAATCTCGAATTCTTGCGTCATCAAAATTCTCGCTGACCGGAAAAATATAATCCTCTTCAAACGCGACATGCGAGAAAAGCCATAAATCAAGTCGGGCGCAATAATTGAAACGCAAGCGCGAGCTATCAAAAAGCAGTGGCTTGATTCCCTCTCACGAGATATTCTTTTTTTTTTTCATTTTAGTCGATTTTTTTAACGTCGACCTGAACGCGCGACTGTCATGTGATTCAAATCACGCGAGCATCCGCGATTTTTCAGCAAGCGTCGGGGATAGGATAAAAATTTATGACAAAAGGGGAAATAACGGTAGGGGAATATATTGGTAGGACAGCAAAAAAAACGTAATTATACTTCATTAGTAATAAACTCTGTTTGATAACTTATCACCGCGCGATGAAAATCGAGAGAGTCCATTCCCGGTAATCCGTGCGATCGGAGACTTTATTGGAAGTTATTGTAGTTTAATTTCTATCACGCCGAATACCATATTCTTTCATTAAGTTTATTCTCTACCGCACTACGGAATAATATTGTGGAATTAAAACGGAATGCATTATTTCGTAATTCCTTCTTGCATACACAAAGAAATAAATCAAAACCTGAGCAGCGAAAACATAGAAGATTAAAAGAATTATTTTGCATTAAAAACAATTATGGAAGAATGTCCGATACAAATTTATATCTAAATATGCACGTAAATAAAATTGCAAAAAAGCCTTTGTGCCAATTAAAGTGCATTTGAATGAAAAATTATAACTAACATTTTTATAAAAATGTTAACCTCGCAATGAAACGACCAATGTGACGAATGCATTTTCGTTGATGCGTAATGAATTTGAAGATGGATTATGCGAAAACAATGTACCGGTAAAATTTTAACGATTATGACGATCGCCCATACTCGTCGTGAACGAGGTAAGCGCGTTAAACGCAACGCATGAATCGTAGTGGACCGTGCTGTAAAGCAGCACGAGCATTATATCATACATTATTCCGTACGTTATTGTCCATGCCACGCCGATGAAAACCGGCACCTAATGACCTGCACAAATCATTGGCCGAGCATTGTCACACGACTGCGAACTACACGCGTGTGCAAGTGACAGCACGACAAAAAAAATTCTCTGTTCATGAACTTGTCAGCAAGTCGATTGTTAAGCCAGCTGCACATGACGCAATTAATAATTGTAGTAACACAATTTACTGGTATGTTCCACGTTTGTGCTCTATTTCGGCGCACAATATCTTACATTTTTGAAATTAA
>NW_020214070.1:44472-65852 GCF_003070985.1 Temnothorax curvispinosus
CCGCGTAATATAGGGTCCGACCACCCATCGCGGCCGTCGATAAAACTTTCCGAGTCGGACCTCATCGGGATACCGCATAAAATTTCAATAAATCTAGAAGCGAGAAGATAGGGGATGGAGAGAGAAAGAGACAGCCCGATAGAACGGACGGTCGATGTTACAAGACAGTTTGAACTTATTCGCGACTGTTACACGAATTCGGTGCGGCCCCCGCGCGCGTGCAGCCGGAATTCACTTCTCTCTTCTTTCTCGTATTTCCATCAGGACTCTGCTCCATTGTCCAACTACGCTATCAAGTTTCCGGGGATATTTAGGATAACACGGAAACGTGATTCCGATCATGAAATCGGAGACGTGACGGGGAAAAGTTACAATCCGGAATAAGGGAACTCTTATAGAACGCTAATTACGTTGTGAAAAAATAATGAAGTTATACGTAGTATAGAATCACGTACCGATTATCATTGTACATTTATACTGTGTACAATAATCTAATTGCTTTTGTTTGAAAACTCGAGAAACAGTATTCGAAGTACATAAATCTAGAAGTCTGAGCGTGATTAATTTTCAATTTTCCGCGGAAGATATAAGTGTCATATAGACTCTCCTATTTTTAGTTTTTTTATTATTTTTAAAAATTTTGTTTATTTTCTGGTACTTCATTATGTCTAAGAGAGATTGTTGAACTCTCACCTCTCATTACGTGTAGAAACGAGATTTTCCAAAAGGTCAAGACGATCGTTTCCCAGTTCCAATCTACTTTCAGTTAAGATTGAAATTAGATTCGTCGTTTCAGCCAGACTTTTTTATAATTAGTTTTGAATATCTCTTCGCTCAAGATGTTCCACTATAAAACAGATAACTTGTTGAAATTTTACGTTTTTTTAGTAATTACGCTAGATCCGAAGTACAAATAACAGAATGAAAAATCCATTCTAATTTTAATTTTTCGTAATGAATAATTCATTACTTTCATATAAGTTATCGCAAATTTTATTAATATTTTATTAATATCTTATTAATACTTTATCAAATTTTATTAGTATTTTATTAACATCTTCTATTTCTTATTCCTTTACCAACCAACATAGACAGATATTCCATGTGCTCGAAATTCCCCGACTAAGCAAAGATCACGTCGCACCGATTTCGTTCATTCCGTGGAGGAGTCAAGTCGCATTAATGGTTAGCCGCGGACTCGAGAGTTTCTGCCTTCGGTATAATAAACTCCTTTCGTCTCCTTGGACCCCTGGACCCTTTCGCCGACCCGGAAATCCGGGCGAGCATAAAAATGCAATTAAGGAAACGCCCGACGTCTGGCTGCCTCCGCATCGTGCTACTTTTTCTCAATGGTGCTACCTTTTCTTCTGGATCGTCAATCTCCATTCTTTCATATTTTTCTCGGGGTTTATTCTCTTACGCTTTTAGCGTAATGCGCGACAATGTCCGTTAGCGAAAAATCAAAAGTCAGCCGTGCGATTTAGAAATGTAGGGAGAGTGAGACTATGCGGCTTTTAAAAACAGAAACTCAGGAAGCTTGAATAGAATTTATTTGACGGTGAATGCGCGGTGGTACATATACCAGTAAAATAAAAGTATTAGACATTTCTGTCCGCTATTGAACGTGATATACGCGAAAAAGTTCATCCCTAAAAATTTCTAAGGGGGAAACGCCGAACGCGCGACTCGTTTCGTCCGCCGTATAGCTCCCTTGTTCGCTGTGTTGTCGGTAAAATGGCGAAGTAAGGTAAATGACGCTATCAGCCAACGAGAATACGGCGTTTCTGATCGAATTTTACGGGTAGGGCGAGGAAGGGAAGAACGACGAGCGAATTTCACCGACGACGAGCCGGCGAGGGCTTTCATCGCGGTACCGCGTTAACTTGATTTACGTGATGTGCTCTTAACGTACGCAACGTTATGTCGTTAGGCGCTTGACACATCCGGAATATAGCTCCACGTCTCCGAAATGCTCTCACGATTGCACCGATGCGACGCTGCGATGAAATCGATAATTTACTCCCATTCGACGAGCATGGCGATAAATAAATTGTGTTATATTTTTTTTTAAGGTATGCTTGGTCGTTCAACGATTTTATGTGAGCGTGAGGAAAGTACTCACTTTTATTACCCTACGAGTAAATAATAGATATACTTTCCTGTAGCAAATTTTATAGTCCTCTTTTATTTATGAATATCGTTGATATTAAATCATCAGGCTTTGTAACTGTATACTCTGCGTGTCTTTGTGGAAATCGTCAACTTTCTGCGCACAGTACCGCAATCCCTGAAACGCATTAGCAAACCGCACCATTAGCAACCATGTGGTGGTTGCATTGAACCCTCGCGAAGCGCTCGTTAAACGTAGCTGAGGTGACGTTAAACCGCTTTCGCCGATAAGCATCCCGGGCGTCAATAGTTTCTAGAAACAGGAAGAACTTTACGTCCGCGCCACACAATTCTTACTTTGTCGGCTACTTTGTCACCTTCGGGAGGGGGAGGGGACGGGGTCAGAAAGCATAGAGGCGCGAACTCCAAAGACGACGGGTCTGGGCACGAAACGTCTCGACATTTCCACCTCCGGCTGGATATTAGGCGATAAGCTGGCCGCGTACTGGGAATGCAAGGAACCGAGAAAGGACCGGCGGTTGAGTCACGATAGAAGGTGCGAGGAAGGTGCGCTTGTGTGTGCGTATATGTGTCCTACGTGTGTGTTCGGAGATTGAACTCAATCTAAACTTGCGACAAACTTTGTCCGGGCCCCGTACTATCTCTCATACCTCTGTCGATTCACCATCTACAACCTCCGACCTTGTTCGCGATAGGGCGGAGGTGACGTCCCGAGACCAAACGGGTTACGTCGGCGGCAAAGTGCGCGAGGGAAACTCGTCCGGTTACGCGGTAAAAAAAAAAAAGCGTGTTCTTTGAAACGGAACCCTTACCTCGAAACTGCGGCGACGTGCCATTTGAGAGTTTATTGCATAATGAGCACGTAGGAGAAAAGGCTTATAATTTAGAACAGATAATTAAATGACTTTGCAGGGAACACGGTAATAGAGGAAGGTGGAATTACTCTAAAAATACGTAGCCTTGAAAAACGATTATTTTAAAACTTTTAAATAGGTAAGAGAATCACATTTACCGTTAATTTATCAGATAATTGCTTCTTGCCCAACGAAATTTAATCTGGTCTTATAGAAAGGCGGAATAAAGCATTTTTGCGAAACGACTGTGCTTGGAAAATCATGTACAGAAGAAAATCTCGTTTAATACCAAAAAAAGTACGGGATTTATGAAAGCGTCGTAGCGTTTTTAATAGCCGGACCTCCTCATATATATCCGCCGGAACGGTCGGCAAAGAGCAAAGGAATATTAACGAGGAAATGCATTTTCTTCGTCAAATAAAAGATAGTCGACGCGCGCACAAAGAGCCAAATTAAAAAATTAGAAGTCTGCAAAGGCGCGCCGCGTTGCTGCCAATTAAAAGCCGCTTTAATTTCGCATTGCTCTAAAAATTCAGTAAAATGCCGCGTGCATCTCCCTCCTTCCGCTCTCCTGTCCCCCCCTCCTCCCGATGAGAGTTCGCCGGACGTATTCTCATGAAATTCAAAACCGGTACGGAGTCGTAGCTCCGGAGTAAATCGCGTTTCGTCGCGAGGCACCGTCGACAAAAAGTGGAAATTTTCACGCGAAAAAGGAAGCGCTGATAACGCCCGCAACGAGGTTATCGGAGTGGATGTGTGTGCACGGGGCTGAATTATGCGCCGCGACTCTCGCGATTTCGCATCGCTAGTTTCCGTTATGATAACAAAAATTATGCCGCACTACTACGTCTAAGATAATTCCCTCTCGCGCGCCATTGCTGTTAAAATTAAATGCCTTCTCCGTAATTTCTTGACGAACTTCCCTTCAGACGCTAACAAATAAAACAAAGACAGTCTGAGAAATATTGTCCAGATCACATATCTAAAATAAAGAAAGAACGAGCCGTTAAGTTTTTATAAATTTCTTCGAGAGAAACTTCTGTCTTTTTTTTTTTTTGCAGGAATATTTTTCACGAGCTATTCATTGAGCACGAACCGTCTTGGAAATGAAATAACATGATCGAGCGTGTGGCGTATTCGCATTAGTTCTCATCCAGTGAAAGAGTAAACCTGGTTAATGACGGAAAAAATAGGGTAGACAAGCTATAGATTAATGTGAGACGCATCAATCTCCATCGGTAGTTGACAGCTTATCTGGCCTGCGGCAAAACACAGCTACCACTCATCATCCATATTCACTTATATCACAACCTACACCCTTATATATACGTCCCCTTTGCTCTCGTCTCTGGATAATCATCCTTCGGACACTCGAGAAAAAGAAAGATTGCAGGAAGATCGAGCGTTTTGCCGACATAAAAAAGAATCTAATTGAGGCACTGCGGCGAGGACGACACGTTACGCCAACGAGAAATCGATTTCTTTTACACACTTTTATAAAATAGCTTTTCCTCCCCTATAAAATTGTTTTTTTTTATTTGCGCTATATCATCTTTCCGATAAAATCGATTAAATAACGAGTTAGCGGAGAACCCAATTCCTGCTTTCGCGTTTTCTATTGACAGCTGCCGCATGAAAAATTGAGTAAACAAATTCGGGGAGGGGGGAGAAAGAGAGTAAGGGCATAGGTCGCGAAATAATAAAAGCCACTCTCGCACGTCGCTGTTATTTTCACTATTTTCAGTGCCTCCGATAAAAACCCGCTGTCAAACTTACATTTACAGTTCGCCGTAAATCTGCACCCACGCGCGGAGTGTCGCGCGAGAGATATAACGCGACTTGCCGAAAAAGGGTATCCGTATTTCGGGAATGTGGTATAAAAGCGAAAAAAGAAACTGCCGTGCCAAATATACACGTCGACGTCTGTTCCGCTCGTAAAAAGAAAATTTCGTATAACTCGTCGCGAGCGAGCGCGAGTGAGCGCGCGCGCGTTTTCGTTCCGCGCAATACCGCCGGATAATTCCGGTCGCGCTACACTCCGCTCCACAGTGCGGTCTACCGCGGCGAGGGAGTGGCCGGCTCTCTTCATTTTTATTATCACGCTATTATCATCCTCCCATATGATCCCTCCGGTGAGGCGGTGATGCGATATCGGGGCGAGCGTTCGCGAACGGCCCTCGCGGGCAGAATGCGCGCATAATCGCGCCAACTGCACAAAGCGACGCGTCATAACGACGTTGTCGGCCGATATTCCGATAAAATCCCCTCCGGGCTCAGCAGCTCCATTCAGGAAGCGTAAACCCATAAGGAACGGTGCGTTGGGCGCCATTCGGCGTCGAGTGCGAATTGCGAGACACCCGTTACTATATCGGGCCAGGCTCGAGGCGAGAGAAAAAGAGAGGCAGAAGCGGGAGAGAAAAAAAGATACTGGCTAGGCCAGTATCTGCAAGAAGCTGCCCCGCTAGGAGCAAAGATAAAACACAAACTATTCCAAAGCAGAGAGCAACAATCAAGCATGCAAGCTTTTACTCACCCGAAAGCGGAAGTAATATAACGTTAAAATATTATTTTATTTTATTTTAACAATTAGAAAATAATTTGCTAAAATTTCGATATAACAAATTAATTAATATATTAATACGAAAAAGCCATCGCCACGGGACACACTTAATACTTTGAATAAGTGCATGATAACGCGCATAATGCAATTTAGAAAAATTCGAGATTACATTTAAAGTAACTCAATGTCTCTGTTTCTCGCCGAGCCAATTTCATTAAAATTTCGACGTTACCTGCTTCGAGTAATTATCGAAGAATCATTCTTCGCGGCGCGGCGGTTGTCGTCGAAATGAAAAGCAAAAGCGGGGTACAGAATAAAAAAAAACAGGTTACTGCAGAAAGCAGGCAACAGGAAGATAGATCCGGTACATACATAAAAATCGACCTGCAGCGCAGCGCTCGTAATTGCGTTCGGCGGCGACGGCAGCGTCGCTTTTAATTAATGCGACACACTTTTTTCCCCATCGCTGAAAAGTGCCACATCCTCGTAATCCACACCACGGCCGCCACGCCGAGTCCGCACGAGAACGTGCGATGGGGGTTCGTTAAATAAATGGAAAAAAAAAGTTCGCCAACCCTCGAATGCACTCCCGCTTGATCCCGGCGCTCTCCCCCACGACTATCCATGTCGTGAACTGCGCGCATTTCCGTTTATTCTGGTTTCGTGCGGCACGAATTAACGGGGTAAATGCGATCGTAAGGTGCAACGAGCATCTCAGAGTAGGGCAGCGCATGATCAGCGCGTTCAGAACCGCGTATGATTAGACGCACCGACGCGCGGCGCGTCTAGGACTGGCGTTGGAATTAATTTATATAAAAATTTCGATTTAGACAACAAATTTAACGTATAAAACACCATCTATCGTTTTTTGTGTAAATAGAAATAATCCTTGAAGATGTTTTTGTCCGCGTAAATTCCCTTTATTGAATTATTGATAAAACAGTAGATATATTCGCTAAGAGAATACGTTTGAACACTATAGGGGCCGAAATCCGAAGAGGGCGGTCAACCCTCTGAGTGCGAGGGATGGTCTGTCGTGCCCTGCGGTAATTTCCGTCCTCGAATTGAAATGTTATTACGTTAGCGACACGTTCCGGTATTCCTCCCGTCCTCTCTCATCGCTTTTATTTTCTGCCTACTGGCTTTTTCTAGTAAATGTGATTTGAGGCGAATGAGCGCATAAGAGAAATAAGAAAGCAGAATCAAAAAAAAAGAGGAAAGGGAAAGAGAAAAAAGGAAGCGACAGCGCAATAAAATATAAATTTATTATTCTAGAGGAAACTTATTTGTTGCAGAAAAGAGATTAAGGTTATAAGGTTATAAATAATAAAAGGAGATAAATTTAATAATATAACTTGATCTCATATTCCTTGAAATAATCTATAAATGAATCTGTCTTAACAAAAAGGTGCAGGAATTTCAATCAATAAAAGGATAAAGTGAAGCAGAGAACAGATACAAAAGGAGCTTGACACGATCTGCAATCTAATTCGTCTCTGAGGGAGAAGAAAATAGGGAAAACGGAGCGAAACGCCGAATCGTTAATCCCGACATGCAGTACCTGCGAAGCGAATTCCGCGCGGGGAACGAGACAGTCCCACAGAATCGAATTAAATCCTGGAATATACGATTTCCAGCGAACATATCTCCGATCCGCGAATCGGTCTAGAGATCCGTTCCAGATTTTCCGGCGTGAGTTGCGTGCAATTGGGGAAAAAGAACTCCGACGAGTTCTCCACTGCGACATAATTTATGTACGCACCTCCGTCCGCGATTTGCGCCATTGTGGTCCCGTAAGATGCACGGCAAATTTCGACTAATTATTATTCGCGAAACGACTTAGATTTGAGTCCTGATTTAATAAACGACATACCAAGTGTGCCGCAATCATCGTATAATATTTTAACATTCTAAAAATTAATATGAAAATCCTGAAACAAAAATGTCAATTACGAGATAATTTCCGATTTGTAAATAATCAATTTTCGCCGATGGTATCGCGCAGAGTTCGCGCGGTCAATACCCGTACGAATCTATGAAAATCACATTACGTAAGCTTCGAATTATACAGCGATCTACATCGGATTAGATGGGTTCGTTGCAAAGCTACGTTTACAAGTTCAACGATCTCGCATTCCGATAAGTTTCTCCGACCGCAACCCACGAGAAAGTTCCATCGAAAACCCTGAAGTTTAATTTCCATAATCACACATAACCTGTATAATTCGCCTAACTCTGCTCAATGATTCGCAGTACATTTCAGGCACATTTTCTCTTAAATGTATCTTTTAATGGCATGGTATTTTTCCCCCATATTTTTTTACTATTTAACAAGACCATCTTGGGCGACGCTTTGAGGTCGATACAATTGAAAGAAGAAAAGAAAAGATGGAAAAAGAAGCCCGAGTCCCCCGCGCGGCATTCTGGTGTCTTGAAAACAGGAACATTCCGGTGGTTTAATGCCGACAGTGTCGTCCATCCCCATGCGAGGGAATGGGACACGTTGCTATCCCCAGTCCTCCTTTTCTATTTTCTTTCCCTGGAAGCGAGACGAAGAGATCCAGAGGAAAAGAAAGCAAAAAGAGAAGAGAAATTGAAGCGCGGAGGTAACCATTCTGGATAGCGATGTTCTTCTCTATGAGAAAGGGGGAAGGCGGGGGTAAAAGACGACGCTACAGGTACAGGGGGGAAAGAGCGATCTCCTGACTTTTATTGCAGCCGACCGTGTTAATCCCAAGCACCCATAAATTCATCCAGTGGGAATTGCTTCTTAACCTCGTCGGTATCGCACTAAGTTCCTCCTGTCGAAGTCTTAACTAACATATGTGATCTCTTTTTATTACCGAAAGAGATTTCTGTATCGCGAATTGGATGTAAATATTGTAAATAAATCGAATGGCATGTCGCAAGATTCTGATTTATACATGACAAAAAAATGAACAATCGTGTTTGCATGCAACAAATCATTGAAAAAAATTGAAGCTGAAGGATGATCGAATAAATTTTGTACTGTACGACTAACTAGACTGTAAAATTATTCCGCATTTCGGGACGAGGAGCGTGAGAAGGAAGAAAATAATTTACTGCGACAATTCGTAGGATAGCAACGAGAGGTCGACGGAAAACCGGAAGGGAAAAAGTAAACTTTTAATCAGTCGGTCTCCCTATTATCTCGGCAACCATTCCGATTCTTCGAGGTTTCAGCCTTTCCCCGTTTACTCACTCCCCCTCTCCCGCGTCTCGTTGCCAGGATGGTACACCCGCCAAATTACATCGTCGCTAATCCCCTCCCAGTAGCATTAATTAGCTCCCGATTCCTACCGCCATCGATCTCACGACAACTCGGTAATTTGATTCTCGCTCGCGACGCGGTTTGAAACTTGCAAGCCCATGTTAATACGTGCGACATCGGAAACCCCCTCGCCCTTGGATCAAAGAACGGATTAATACAAATACATCGAGGACTTGATGTGTATCTACATACCTACATACAACAGAATGAATTACGTTGATGAAATCAATGTTCGTCCGAATCATTGATTTCCGCCGACCCGCTATAATTGCATACAGCTATCCCGTTTGCATACAGCTATACAAACCAAGATTATCACCTGTCTCTCATTTGGTAAGGAATTCATCGAATACAGGAAATACCGAAACGTATCGTATACTCTAATTTTAGTCAATGTTCAAAATACTTATTTTTGGTACTCTCAGTTCTACATAAAAAATGTATTAAGTAACATGCAGTTCAAGTTCTGTAATTTTCACGAGTATTATTTTGCAAAATATTCGGCGAGATATTGTCTCTCAAGTATCGTGATACTAGGTCATGCAAAGTTCAAGCAGAGCATTTTTACCAAGGCTGATGTCGCTTGCGCAACAACGAGAAAGAAGTTCGGTTTAATCATGTCTGTGAAGTTGGCATATCATTTCCTAGCAGATCAAAAATGAAAAAGAATTCTTGTCGCATGCAGTCGAGTTCTATAATTTCTGATACTTTTTAATAATAGTTCTGTTGATTTTGCAAAAAAAGTCCATTAAAAAAATTATCTGCTAGTTTTCCGAAATCTCAGAGTTCCGGTTTATTTAAAATATTTTTCGAATAGTTCTGAGCATACTGAAGCACTTTCTAAAGAGTTCCTGACACTAGCAATGCTGTATATGATTGTTTAAAAAATTAATACCGCCCAAAAACCGAGTACTTAGAGAGAAAAGAGTGATGCTGTACGAAATGTCGCAGTTCCGGTTTATCTAAAATATTTTTCGAGTAATTATGAACATACTAAAGCATTTTCTAAAGAGTTCCCGACACTAGCAATATGTTGTATGATTTTTTTATAAATTAATACCGCTCGAAAGCCAAGCGGTTAAATTTTTTAAACAATTATACAACATTGCCAGTGTCGGAAACTCTTTAGAAAATGCTTCAGTACGCTCAGAATTATTCGAAAAATATTTTAGATAAACCGGAATGCCAAGATTTCGGAAAACTAGCAGATAATTTTTTCGATCGACTGTTTTTTGAGTAAAATTACCAGTACTATTACTAAAAAGTATCAGGAACTATAAAACTCGACTGCATGCGACAAGATAAGACCGTGCAGTCTTTGCATTAATATCGTGCTACGATGCAACGAATGCACCAAGTTTCTCTCAACACATGAGTTAGCACCATGAGCATGCTGGGGATCGCGGGAAGCACTCCCCTTCCGTACATCTCGTTCGTGAAAACGAGCGTGGCGAAACCGTGGAAGGAGGTGTCAGAGGCGGCGCACTTTCCTTCGGACGGACCTCACGTGGAGGGTTGCGGTCGCAAGAGTGCCACGAAGACGGAAACGAAAGAGAAGGGCGACGGAGAGTGAAGCGTCGAGAGAAGAGTGCGCAATGCGGGAGAAAGGGAGGAGGATTCGAGAAAACGGAGAAAGAGAGAGCGAGAGAAGGATAAAGATGAGCTTTTCTCTAAAGAAAAGCTGCCCTAACAAAGGCGCCTTATTTCACGCCCAATGTACCCCGCCTCAGACACGATCGTTAAGATACCTATCCCTGCGAGGTGCGAGGTATTCCTTCACGCTTCTTTCCACACCCCACGAGTTCCTTTCCTCGTCTTTCCTTTCTCTTTGAAACCCGAGAGAAAGAAAGAAAGAGAGAGAGGCGCGCATCATTCCTTATGGGTTTATGCGCCTTCCTACTTGCGAAGCGTCCGCGGGATGTTATCGCGACGAGGTAGTCGGAATGTGCGACAATTCTTTAATTTCACCTGACGTTTCCCTGGATCCAAGGACCGATTTGTTTAAATCAAACGAATGCTCTCTCCTCTCGGCGCAAGATTCGCCTTTCTAAACCGTAAATCATCATAAACTCTCCCCAGAGGGCAGCCGTATTAAAGACCACGATGATCTCTGACCCGATGAGAGCGGGTCATCGTTACCTTGAATAAAATAAAAAAATAAAAAAGAAAGAAGAAAGGTCTAATGGTACGAAGAATTAGCCAAAAAAGGGCCTTCCTCTGTTCTGATAAGGGGCCTTTCATCTCTCTGTACTGTCTGTAGACTTAATATTACACTCAGCCTAACCTATAATCACCTATACGACAACCGTGACAGGAACAGCTGCTCGTCAGCGTGACTCGCGCAGACGCTCTCCTCCCGGAGAAACCTAGCCCATGGACTCAGCAGGCGGGACTTTCCAACCAAACTGAATCAACAGCACGCAAACATGCATAAACAGAGCTTTCAAGATAATCAACAAGCTTCCCAAAACCGGGAACAGGAATGGCAACAAATCAAAAGTAAAAAACGGACGAGAACCAGCCTAAAAATTCTTAAATCAAATAAAAAACAGACACAGATTAAAGATTACTGGCTAAATAAACCGGCGAGCACCAGTAACATATACAAAAAGCTAAGCGATGAAGAAGATCAAGAATCAAACGCTGACAGCAACATTAAAAACAAAAATGAAACCAAATCACCTCCCATTTTCTTAGATGGAGTCAAAAATATTGCGCCACTAAAACAAGCACTTGATGGAGTTGCAAAGGACCAATACATATTAAAAATACCAAGAGACAATCAGATTAAGATACAACCACTAACAACAGCAAAGTATCATCCAATAATGGAGGCTCTTAAATAAAAAGGTAGCCAAGGATATGCCTATCAGTGCAAAGCCTATCAGTGCAAAGACAATTGACATAAACAAACTAAAAAAAGAAATCGAAGCATATAATCATAAAGTTATCAAAATAACAAATATATTAGAAACAAAAACAAAGAAACCACTTCCACTTTTCTTCATTAAACTTCAGCAAAAAGACAACAATAAAGACATTTATAAAATCAAAAATCTATTAAGCACAATTGTTAACTTTGAACAACCTTGTAAAAAACGAGATATCGTACAATGCACAAGATGCCAAGCCAAGTTTTTACTATGGACACAGTAAAAACTACTGCTTCAGAGGCCCAAGATGCGTTAAGTGTGCGGAAAAACATTTGACTAGTGCATGTCCCAGGAAGCAGAAATTTGATGAAGTAATATGCTGTAACTGTGGAGCCGACCACTCGGCAAGTTATAAAGGCTGCGAAATTCGCAAACAACTACAACAAAGACTATTTCCAAAATTAAGGGAAAAGCAGACAGAAGAACATAACCTAAGACCAGATCAAAATAAAGAAAATCTAAATAGGACTACGATAAGATCTAGTCAATCTAATTCAAGATATGATCAAATACTAAGAGGAAACATTTCAACGCACCAGCAATACTCAGAAAAGAATGATACAAATAACAACGATCCTGCTGTGGCCACTAACACGCCCGAACAACAAACCAACCTGGAGGAGACAATTATGCAATTAATAAAAAAAATAGACACAATGTTAAACCTTCTTACAGCAGTGATTGCTAAACTAAACTAATGGCTACCACATTCAAAATATGCGTGTGGAATGCCAATGGCTTGGCCCAAAGATCCAAGGAACTTAAATATTTCTTGCACGAGCATAACATAGACATAATGCTCATCTCAGAAACACATTTCACAAAAAAAGTTATTTAAATATCCCGAGGTATATCATCTATGACACGCAACACCCGGATGGTACTGCACACGGTGGTGCAGCCATCATTATCAAAAAATCTATAAAGCATCATGAAAATGAAAAATACACACAGGAATATTTACAAGCAACCAGCATTACGATAGAAGACTGGATAGGACCGATTACGTTAGCAGCCATATATAGTCCTCCTAAACATTCAATTAAACAAGACCAATACACCTGCTTTTTCAAAACGCTAGGCAATAGATTTATCGCTGGAGAGGGCTACAACACAAAGCACCCATGGTGGGGCTCTAGATCGCCTGTACCCACTCCAAAGTTTAACAACTTTACCAATCAATGCTTGAAAACAATTTATAGATTTCTTATAGATTTCTGCATTGTTAAAGATATATCAGTAAATCAATTCAAAGCACACACTTAACGCGACTATTTTAAAAAAAGATAAACCACTAACTTTATGCAACGCAAAAACTGACTGGAAGTTATTTAGGGACAGTCTAAACAATCTACTAACATGCAAGATACAATTGAAAACCAGAGAAGAAATTGAGACGGCAATTGACACTTTTACCACCATCGTCCAAAAGGCTGCCTGGGATTCTACCCCAGCGGAGCAAAATTCCGAAATTACAATGCAATGCTCAACAAATATTAAAATTAAAATAGCAGGAAAAAGAAAACTTCGTAAAGGAATAGCAGAAATCAAGATCACCACACGATAAAGCAAAGTTTAACAAAACGGCGAAGCAACTAACAAAAATAATAAACAAGAAAAAAAACGAAGCTATAGAAGAATTCCTTACAAATCTTACACCCACGGAAGCTACAAATTATTCACTTCGGAAAGTTACCAAAAAAATAAGAAAAAACCCTCAACAATCGATTCCACCAATTCGTCAGTCAAACGGAAAATGGGCAAGAACCAACAAAGAAAAAATTAATTTATTCTCCGAACATATTAAAAGATTTTTTAACCATACCCACAAGAATCTTCAGAAGAACAAGAAAGAGAAATTTTAAACTATTTAGAGTCACCGTTGCAGATGGAAACGCCTATTCAAAAAATAAAAACAAAAGAAATCCCAAAAGTAATACAAAACCTAAAGGGAAACAAGGCGCCAGGATACGATTTGATTACTGGAAAGATATTAAAAGAGTTACCGCAAAAGGCTCTAAGATTTATAACTATTGTCTTCAACGCTACGCTAAGATTAGAATACTTCCCGGCACAATGGAAAGTGACGCAAATTATATTAATACTAAAACCCGGAAAAGTACCCGAAGAAGTAAAGTCGTACAGACCGATAAGTCTTCTAGCTATCTTGTCAAAAGTCTTTAAAACTCATCTTAAAAAGAATTAAAGCTGTCCTAGACAGTAAAAGTATTATCCCAGAGCACCAATTTGGATTTCGTGAGCATCACGCTACAATCGAGCAAGTACACAGAATCGTAAGAAAGATCAGAAATGCTCTTGAGAGTAAAATGTACTGCTCAGCGGTGTTCCTGGACGTATCGCAAACTTTTGACAAAGTGTGGCATCCAGAGTTGCTTTATAAAATTAAAAAGTCTCTCCCGCACAACTTCTATCAATTACTTAAATCATATCTGTCAGACAGATATTTCTTTATAAAATACCAAGACGAACTATCAGATGGGACTTACATCCCATCAACTCTGGTGTACCGCAAGGAAGCGTACTAGGCCCTTTGTTATATCTCTTATTTACTGATAATCTACCTACAATGGAGCAGACTACGACCGGAACATTTGCTGACGACACGACCATTCTGGCTTCACATAAAGATCCAAAAGAAACTTCCAGGAATCTTCAAAAAAATATCATCAAAATCCAAAAATGGCTTAAAACATGGCGCATAATAGCCAACGAGCAAAAATCTGTGCACGTCACTTTTACATTAAATAAAGAGACATGCCCCCCAGTGACACTAAATAACAAGGAGATAAGCCTCAAGCCGAAACAGCCAAATATCTGGGTATGCATCTGGATCGAAGACTCACGTGGAAAACACAACAAAAAGAAACAATTTGGTCTCAAACTCAGAAATATGTATTGGCTACTTGCCCGTAAATCAAAACTATCCTTAAACAACAAGGTTTTACTTTACAAATCTATTATCACTCCATTATAGACATACGGTATTCAGCTGTGGAGCTCTGCCTCAAATCCAAACATCAAAATCTTGGAAAGCTTTCAATCAAAAGTTCTAAGAATACTAGTGGACGCGCCCTGGTTCATGACAAATGATATTATACGACGGGATTTTGGTATACCAACTGTTAAAGAAGCAATAGGAAAGTATGTCTCGAAGTACATCGATAGGCTGGATTCCCATCCAAATCAACTAGCAAACGAACTCCTTAACAAAACTTCAGACAAGCGCAGACTCAAGCGATTGAAACCATTAGACTCCTCAAAAAGATTCAAATAAACTAAACTAGTTGTACAAAAAATCTAAGAAACTGTATACGCAACGGATGTTTTCCAATATGGAGGATTCCAAAGGGAAAATATCCTTCACGATATTTTGTATAGATTATCAGATTTACATATTGTCACCTGGTGACAGATTGTAAATTTCTTAGAGTTAATAAAAAAAAACGTTACATTATTTTTATCGAGGTATCTATAAACATGCATTAGTATTTTACAGTACAGCGTCTTGATAGCACAGCTATAAATATTTAAAAAATTGCAAATAGCAGAGATATTCATAGCTCTGCGTCGTTGGCCACGCGGAAATATAACTGCTTCGTCGCAATTATTTTCCATTTCTTTTTTGGCTGAAATAGTGAAAAAAGTTCGGGTCGCGATTCTTCTCGCCCAAATATATAAACTACGTGTGAAAAGAGGAAAAATGCCATGAAACGAGCCGTTCTCGTTTGCTCTGTTAAGACCTGGCTCCATTCACACACCACTCACGTTTTATTTTCTTTTGGGTAACCCGGATAGTCATCCACATAAGAAACACAGGGTATTTATTTTTTCGTCGTATGTATTTTCGTCGCGCAGCATTTATTATTTTGCGTTTTTAAATTTTATACAATGCAGGACAACGAAAGTTATGATTTTGATAATTTTACGTTTCTTTTATATAATATAACAGGCATTTTAATCTGGCTTCGAGGGCTCCGTTGTGTCCCTTCCCAGCGGCCTCGTCGGATTTGAAATTCACGTGTCGCGAATTTTCAAGGAAAACCCAAGCACAACGCGCGACGTCTCTTCGATTCTACAACGAGATTTTTGCGGAAAGCCTCGAGGGCAAAAATCGTCGCGCGGAAAGAGCACAGTCTTTTCATTCGCGCGCACCACGGACAGAAACTCCAGCTGCATTTCTGTCGCGGTGTAATTTGCATGGCCGTCCCCGTTTTGAAGCCCGCTGGTAGTTTTCGCCTTTTATAACTTTCTCAAACGATCGCGAATACCCGATCCACATTTCGCGCTGTTCTATTACACGCCGGAAGGAAAGAAAGTTACCTTCGCTAAGTGGAGATCGGTTCAATTAAGGATTCTTTTTCAAGATATTAAACTTTCAATTAATTGTTAAAATATTTAACGTCGAGAATAAGGCAAGCCGCCTTAAATTTTCGCGAATAAAAAATTGATTTTAAACGCGTATATTAAAACGGCCGTCATTAAACTACACGCTACTAGTTAAAATCTTCGTAAGGGATGGGACGAGACACGCTGGAGAATGCTACTTAAGTATTACAGCAAGAACTGAGGGAACTGACAAGAACTCAAGCGAACGAAATTTCTTGTTTCGAGTACTTGGCGAATGGCGGGAGGAATGGCAAAGAATTAGCTGCAAATCGAAACGGCGCGGCGGAAACACGTGTCCCAGAGCAGTTTCGAGCAGGAAACGAGATCTTTCCTTTGAATGCGCTTAATTGCAAGAACAGTTTCGTTTCCAGATCGCGGGTCAGACAGACTGACGAGAAGCACGGAAATGATTAACGACAAAAGCGGAGACCCCCCCCCCTGTTGGATCTCCGGAAACGGACTTGGAGGGCGCACGAGAAAAAGGAACTGATTCTCGAATCTGAAGAAACGGCCAGAAGCCGGTAATTACCCGATAAAATTCTTCCGCGCGACTAAGAAAGAAAGATTCACCCTCGTTATACTCGTTATCGTTAAACGACTCGTTTGTTCTTACAGTGTTCATAAATCAAATCTTCATAATCCTTTCGACTTCAGTTTTAGCTATACGATTTAACTACGGCTCGTTAAGGATTGTTATGTACGATCTATCACAATTTTTATATTTCTTAAAATCAATTAGGCGCAGCTATTAATCGAATTCATTTCTAACATGTCATCTCTTCATCTAACATATAATATTTGCATTCAATTCCCTAATATTTATCGCAAATTTACCATAAGCAATTGAAATCTGAAACAAGCAAAGAGTTTTCACGGAGTTTTCACGAAAAACGCGCTCGATAACGTGTGTTTAATCGCGCGACGCTCTTTATTAGTCATTGATTGACGCGAAATAATAGCGTCAAACGTCAGCGGAGTGCGCGATCGATAACGGAAAAATAATTTAATGCGCCGGGGTGAACTGGGTCATTGATTCGCTTTGCGTTAGTTGCCGGGTAAGTACCCGATAACCAAATTTAACTCCGACGAGCTCTGTAATAAACGGATAAGTAAATCCATTAGCCGCGCTACCATAGTAACGCATAAATTCGTGATCCCCTCGAATGCGCCGATAGCAATTCTTCGTGTAATCGATTATCCCCCCATTGCCATTACGTCGCGTGACTGCATCGGCGGCATAACTTTCTGATGCGCTTGGAATATCTCAGAGACGCGATTGCAAAAGTAAATTATTTGTCACAGGGGAGGAAAATGGCTCTCTAGTAAAACAGCGAAATGTCCGTAAACGGTGTAGATCGTGCAAAAGGGGATCGGAATACAAAAGGTAGAGAGAGCTGTCCACCGTCGGATGAGCGTCGCATAAGGACGCTGAAGTTATGGCTGCGCCATTGCAGAATATACCCGGATAGATCAGGGATGGATGAAAACTGTGGTTCCGAGCGGGTGGTTGGTCTGACGCAGCAAACAGAAAATAATACCGGGCAGCATTGTTCCCATTTTGTTCCCCCTCTGTCCCGCTTTATCCACTCGCCATTCGCGTTCCGCCACTGTAGAATCATCCGCGCTATTGTCGAGTTTTGCCAGGGATCTTCTCTCGCTCTTCATTTCCCTCCGCAGCCCTATACCGCTATCGCTGTAGTACTCCACCCGACCCACTTGTTTTTTTTGTTTTTTTTTCCCCTGCTCCCGCCTACGAACGGCATACGTATTCCCATTTTTTAGCCGGGGTTTAAAGGGAGAGAATCGTGACAGATTGCAGCGTTTATTCCAAAAGGAAAGGCAACGTTTATCTATATTATTAAACCCGTTTGTGTGCGTCATGTATTAAAGTTATTCCGCCGCGGGCTGATTACATGGCGTGAGGGGAATTTACGTAAAAGCTTAAAGCATGATTTGCTTGAATACAAGGAAATGCGACAAATATTTAAAAAAGAAATAAAAATAGATACATAAAAAGAGAAGATAATATATATGTAGAAATAATATGAAACACAGTTCGATGCTCTTCGTCCTAATTTCACAAAAACTGCATGTGACTACATCGCAGAGAAATTTAACGGTGCGAATAACATAAAGATAGAAGGGTGAATGGTATTGCACGCAACGAAGTTTACAGCTGTAACGGAGAACGGTGATCGACGTAGGTGGCTCGTGAATCCGTAAATTTAATAGAATTCTGCCAAAACTCTCAACCAGATCTGGCAGCTCTCTGAAAGCACTTTCGACAAAGTTCAACCACTTTGCAATCAGACGACAAGCGATCGCACCAATTTGGCTCACTAAAATAGACTTTTGAGCGGTCGACACGCCGTTTGATAGCGTATTGCACGAAGCAATGATGTCCTAATTAAAAATATCTAACTAAAATATCTAAAATGCCTATGTTTCTTATATCATAATTATTTCGTCGCAAAATCATCTTAATTTATATACAGATTAATCCGCAAACTTAGCAAAATTTAGCAGTCATATTAAATCCATAAATTAGTTGCCACTGTTATCCCGAAAAATTTAGAAAAATTTAAATGGAGAGTTCTGTAGAGAATTCTTCTTCTTTTACAATTTAAATTCTTTTAAATTTTCTATAAACGCGTCTACAAATTAATATGATTAATTTTTCTAATACATTTACACGTCTATCTAATAATATACCTATGTATATTTTGTGAAAGTTATCGATAGTACCAAGCTGGACAAATTTTATCAACGTGGAAACATCGCTTCTTTATCCTATTCTTATAAAAGAAAAACCGTTGCGCCGACGACGTAAGGAGTAAATTATCCACAGATTAAGAGCGTCGTCCACACGGAAAAGACGACCGCCAATTTCTAAGGGATCTCTCGAGTATGTGAGACGATACTCCATTTTTCCGGACGACCGTTACGAAGAAACGGGATCGAGCCGTAGAGCGATTTATTAAGATCCTCGACGGTCTCCCGGGCAGAAAGTAAACCGGAGCTGGAAGATGGAACGAGAAGAACTGACCGGGAGAGTAGCCAAGAAGGATGACCGTAAGGCGCGGCTCTCGTCTCGGAAAATCTTAACGCTCCGCAGGACCAAGGCCTCTCTCTCTTTTTCTCTTGAAAAACAAAGTATCAAGCGCGGAATCTCTCGAGAGCGATGGAAATAAATCTTGCAACGTCATATCCGTAAACATACTTTTACCACAAAAATTTTACCGAGAGTAAAAACGGAGGATTTTACAAGAATTGCGGTGCTTTGCGTGAGTCAAACGAATTTCCGGGACGTAAAGAATACCACGATAATAATTTCTCATTTATTCCAAATCCTTTTCCTGAATTCGATAAAGGATTCGTGAACGGATATTTAAATTACGTTGCGATAACATCAGTAAATCAATTATTCCTTTATGCATTGAGTGTATCATTCGTCGCTATTATTAAGTAATCTAATTTATTTTAATTTATACTGTACAAAAAATACCATAGGTAAAAAAAATAGAAAAGGGGACAGGTCGAAATGCATTACGCTCGAGCTCGATCGGATTAGCTGCGAGCAATGCGCGCCGCGTGCGAAAAGTTATGTTTGTTGTTGATCATAAAAACGGGATATTCACGAGCGTCCGGGAAACACGTGGAAAATTGCGGAAACAATCCGCGGCTAGTGAAAATCTCGTCGCGGAAAAACTGCGCACGCCGGATATTTCAATCAACTCGCCGGATTGTGCGATACCGTTGCTCCAAAATCGGCATGATTGGATCGCTTCGGCCCGACTCGATACCGATCGATCGTTCGTCGATCACCGGACGATGTACAAGCGAGTACAAGCGAGAATGAAGGAGATGAGCCGGGCGTTAAAAATAATCTACGCGAGACGGAATAATCATATTTCACGATCACGTCGCGGCGGCGGCGGCGGCAGCGGCGACGGTGACGATGGCGCGCAGAAAATTGAAAAACGAGGCCGAATCAGCGCGCCGGATGGCCATCGAAAATTAGTTTTTCGTATTCATTTGCTTGCCGAGAAAGTATATTTCATCGGCACGCGTGATGAATCGTAACCGGCACGCACCCACCCTTTCGAATAAACGTTTCAATCTGTCGTGGATCGGTTTTCATCGTTCAAGGGACAATAAAATATGGACGGTAATTCAGGAAGGGACGAGACACCCACGCGCGACAGTCGACTGGTAGAAATATTTTTTTGTCGAATCAAATAACGACACGAAACGCTATGGATAAAGAATGATAGACACGAATATAAAACTGAAATTAAAAATAAAATATTCTTGCATGTTATGCAGGATAGTTTTTGTGAAATTAGAACGAAGAGCATCGAACTTTTATACTATTTCTATATGTAATCTTGTCTGATACTCTTTATGTATCTATTTTATTTCTTTTTTTATTATTTGTCGCATTTCCTTGTATTCAAGCAAATCATGCTTTAAGCTTTTACGTAATACTCTCTAAATCAGTGAATAGTACTGTGAATCAATGACTATTCACACTGATTCAGATTTAGGGAGTAAATTTCCCCTCACGCCATGTAATCAGCCCGCGGCGAAATAATTTTAATATATTAAGATATGTTGTATACGTGTATAAGCAAAAAAAAGCATCAGAGCCAGAGGAACGCTGCTATAGCCTGTTCGATCATCGAAGTCAAGCAACGTTCGGGCGCGGAGTCACAACTAAGTTGGATAGGTGTAGTTATCCATATGTTAGGACTGAAATTTAGCTACCGCACAGATTCTTGCTGTTGCAACTAATCTTTTTTCCATGTATCAATTCTCTATAGTTGTCCCAACCATAGGTGTAGTGATCTCTACTATACGGCAACATGATCACATCAATGTAGGTGTGACAACCACAGATATGGCTGCCCCAAATATTATTATTTATTGTGATTGTGTCAACCAGAATTCTGCATCTGGTATCGTTTTTTCCGTGTACTTTAACGAGACGATTAACGAAAAATATAATAGCTCTGCACCGTGTCCGTCGAATCGAAGTTCTGTCGTAACAGCTATTAAATCATTTGATATATGTTTCAACGTCTCGGATGTCGAAACTGTAATACAATTGAAAGCGAGCGAACACACCTATTACATTTTTCTCCGTGTCGAAGGTCCGTCCAACTAAAAATATCGAAGGCCACGCGTTTAAATGCGCGATCTTA
>NW_020214070.1:75852-77914 GCF_003070985.1 Temnothorax curvispinosus
CGACGGAAAATACACGTTTCCAGAACGGCGCGGGCGATCGATAGGGGAGTTACTTCGCGCACGTTCGGCCGGAGTAGATTCGCGTGTGCGCGAATTAAATTCGCATGGATTTCAAGGAACGTGAGAGCGACAGATTTTGAACCCCTACACAGAAGGGCCACCCCCGTGGAAAACGAATCACGGCCCTGTGCGGCCCCCCCCTCCAACCACCGTAACCTGTCAGTCACTTTATTCATCCCCCTGGCCCTACCGCCGCGCCGGGTCCCTTTATTTGATCGACGAGTGACGTTATCGCGGGTAATATCGGACGGCGAGAAAGAGGAGGAGAGAGAGGGACAGAGAGAGAGAGAGAGAGAGATGACTCTCTCTGGTACTTCCAAGCGATCCGACTCGCTCCATCAAACATTCATGCTGTCGGTCGCAAGCTCGCGCAGCCGACCGACCGCCAGCGACCACCCTGTGAAAACGCATCCGATAAAATGCAGCTCAGCCCAACACCTTTTGTGTGCCCGTGCCGTCGTAACGCGTTCGACCACCGCCGCCGATCATAGATATCCCCGAGATTAAACCTTCGTTTCCGCCGCGTCGTGTTTCCTTTGACCCTCCCACGAATTCGATCGTAATTAACCTCGCTCTCGCTCTCTTCCTCTTTATCCGTCTATTTTTCTGCGTCTGTCTATAAACACATGATATTTTTAATGGTTTATTTCCGGGCGGTAGCTTCATCAGCAAATGCTACAGCCATCGTAATGAGCGCCATTGTGATATCGTATAAAAATCACCTTGCCTTCACACGCGAGCTGTTCTTTGCTGTCGTCTGAAAATCGATGTGTCCACCAGGAGCGCCTTCTTCTCCAGCATGCGTTATATTAGGGAAGGGATCGATTTTCGCGATTATGCGCTCCGTGTTTTTGCAACGGCCGATAATAGACCACGGGCGTAAGCGACGACGCGGACGACTGCTTCGCTAATTGAGCGATCCCGATCGTTCAGGTGCGCCGTCACGTTTATTCTCGGGCTTAGAGATTTTAATGGACGGAACGGTGCTCCGTAATACGACGAGAATAAGGAGAGGAGGGAGTGAATTATTCGGCAATGAGAATCGCAAATTTGAAATGTAATAAAAGCGAATAATGGATACGCCATTAGGATTTAAATCACATCAAATAAAGTATACGAGCTGTCTTTGTACAAGCTATTCCTTTCGAGAGTGACGTGAATGAAGTTTTAGACAATAAGTGAAACAGGATCAATATGAAACTTACAATCAATTAGAAAAAATGCCATTTTCGGTCGGGCTGGAACTTGCTAATATTATCTCTCGGCTGTCATACCTCTTTTTTCGAACACGCGTTTGTCACACGGAATCATTTGAATCACACGGTTTCATTTGACCCCAACAAATTTTCAAGCAACTGCTGTTTAAAAACTAACAGTTTAAAATTTTCGCAATAAATTCTTAACAGTGATTTAAGAAAAATGCATATTATCAAAAGTTAAATCGATTATCGATTTAAGTATGTGGATTTACTGTTTCAATAAGAAGCTGTGTTTTAAGGCCGACAAATAATCGGTGCGCGCCGCGCAGTTTACTGATTGTGAATTGAAAAAAGTATACAAAATTCACACAGAAATATTATTATTAGATTATCAAGATTCAACCCGACTAAAAATGGCATCTTCTCTAATTAATTGTGAAATTTGAGAGCCTTTGTTAGAATAGATATGAATTGAAATCTATATGCAGAGTAGCAAGGACAACTATTTAATATTTAAATATTCGCAAAATTGCTTTCATAATGGCTAACAAATACAGTAGCGAACTTCGATATTAGCTTCGTCGTGGGTTTATAAGTGTTAATTAAATCGCGACATAAATGCCGGGAGCTTAATGACGTGGAAGTCGTGTTTAATGCGGAATGTTGGAAACTTGCTACCTTGCGCAACAATCGAGGTAACCCCGGTGGAGAACACAGGTGAAAAGCGCAGGGAGAGACAGGGAAAAGGACAGGAATTGTGTGTGTGTGTGTGTGTGTGTGTGTGTGTGTGTGTGTGTGTGTGT
>NW_020214070.1:77924-89848 GCF_003070985.1 Temnothorax curvispinosus
GTGTGTGTGTGTGTGTGTGTGTGTGTGTGTGTGTGTGTGTGTGTGTGAGAGAGAGAGAGAGAGAGAGAGAAAGATAGAGAGAATTTGGACATAAGTAGAGAAGAGCGGACTCTAGAGCACTTCGTCACACTCCGGAGAAGACAGAGAGGACACGGCGGCTTGTTCTAGTTTACGATTCTCAAAACGAGAACGTGGAGGGAACTCAGGTACCCGTGTGTCCCACGTGGCTACGAGGTTTCCCCCGAAATTGTTGGAGAATTCGGGCGGGTTCACTGCCGAGATGACTCCCAGAGGAATTTCGATGAGAGATACTCTTTACTCGGCTCTCGTCATCCACCATTCTGATGCTCGCATCAAAATTTGGACTTTTGTCAAAATCATGTTGAGAATAAAGGCCATTTCATCTCGACTACTAAGGTTGTATATCTTCGACAGCGTACAGAAAGAAAGAGAATATACAGGGTAAAAAACTTTCATGTTTAAAAAAATTGATAGTTTGTCATCGCAATAAAAAAAATGTTTACATAAATTGAAATTAAGAGAAAAGAAACTATTTAAAAATTATAGTAATGCATAAGAGCTGTGCTCTCTAGCTCTCTCTTTCCTGTCCCCCCCCTCTCTCTCTCTCTCTCTCTCTCAGTTGCTTGTTATAAAGCCACTGGGATGGATAATGCTGGGAGCTACGGGTAAATTAAGGATGAATTCATTAATCATGTAACTATTGTAACTAATCGACCTAAACTTGTGATTATATTGTTTGGCAGCGTATCCAATTTATTACGTATTAATGCTTCGGCTACCTCATTAGAGTTGCGGCAAACATAGCCAGAAAAGTTGAATAGAACGGATTAATATATCCAAACGTGACAGTCATTGCTTTCGCAGCTCATATTTAGCCAACTTAGTCATTTAATTGTCAACATTAGATAGTGCTAAACATGGCACGTCCAATTTCAAGTTAAAGCAGATTAACAATCTTGCACAAAACAAAATATATTTAATTTCCTCATTTCGTGATATTTTAAGTACGTCCTTAATTGTTCATTTCCCTGCACAGACTTCATTTTATCCCATCTATTTCTATGTATATATATCTTTATTCAGACCACGATAATTAGACTAAACAATCAAGTGCAAAGACAATTTTGCAGAAATAACCGCGATGACGCTTACTCCCGCATAAAAGCGCACTAGCGGGCCGCAATAATCGCGCCCGCCTGCAAATCCGTCGCGGACAGTTTTATAATCCGCCGGTTTTACACCGTCCCCCTTTATTAATACGGCGAGGCAGTAAACGGGGTTAATCCACGGCGCACGACAATGGTGAAAACGCCGAATTCGCCGACTGTATTGTTCGTGAAATTTAAAAAACCGACTGTCTTGCGCAAAAAAGTATCACGATTTTTTTACATGGCTTATTTTATCACCTAAAATACCTACGCTAAAAGCGTCATTTTTTCTCTTCCCGAAATCATTCCTTTTAGAACTGCTACAGAAACTTCTAAATAAGTGGTATATTATATCAGATAATGTATAATTTTACAACTCCATATTTTTATTTCCTGTTTCGGACCAGGCAATTTATTTTAAAGTATGTTTTCAGCGACAAGAAATTTGATTTTATTAGACACACATGTAGCAATATTGCTTTTTTTCCACCTTCTTCGATATTATATAATAGTATATTGAGCTCTCTAAGCCAAATTATCAGAATACAATCCTTACTATTATATAAAAAGGAAAAGTTTGTTTGTGCCATTGTTCAGGGTAATCTTAGAAACTATTGAATCAATTTCAAAAATTTTTACACTGGTGGATAGCTTATATCTTTTTGAGTGATATAGGCTATGTGCCATTGTGCTACAACCCAATTTAAAAAAATTTAAAAAGCTTACAAAGAAAGCTATAAGAATTTACAATATAAAATGGGGATTCAATTAGTATTATTAATTTTTTGCTTCGACTTTTATGTATATGCTATTTTTTATTGTAACTTGATAAAATATAAATTTTTTAAACTTATTTCGCAAGCAAAAATTCGGGACCTGGATATCTTGAGAGCAAATAATTCAAGGAACACTCTGATGCTATAATAATGCGAGAAACTAATTTCTTTAATGCGCTTTACTCTTGAGCGTCGCATTTTGTTTTTGATATTTTAAAAGCTGGAGCAAAAAATTACTTTTGAGAACAAAAAATAGCAAATAATTAGCAAATTAATTCTACATATAATTTGTGTTCTAATAATTTGGCTTAGATAGCTTAATATACCTTCTCCGAGTGTAAATCTATTTGTTACCCAGACCTTGACCCAGACATTTCAGAGAAGATTTAAATTATAATCAAATAACTTTAATAAACTTGGCAATTAGAGCCAAGTTTAAATCAGAGACCTGGACCGGACTGGAACCGAAACCGAAAATCGTACCGTAACTGATATTTTTGTCGGGCCGAAACCATAAACCGTACAAAAATTTTATAAAGCTTATAGGACCGAAATCGAAACCGGTACTGTTAAATTACTTTCAATCCACAATTTTTTCCGGTTCTTTAGACGCAGCTTCTCCGAAAGATTATAGGTGGAGAGCGTACGCACACAAAAAAGAGACACGTACATGCGGCGTTCAACGCGCATGCACGTGTTCCTTTTTTACGTGCGTATCTCCGACATCGCTGTGTACAGTATGTACAAGTATTGTCGGTTGACTAATAGATAGATCGATTGAGATAGAGCCTTATTCCTATCCTATCCTAAAATCCCTAATTTTTTCTACAAGTAGTTTCTCTACTTTAGTAGATTTTATATTAATTAACGTCATTATATTTTCAAAAAAAATTAAGACCAGAAGATGAAAACATTGAAAACAATGAAGAAATGCCACCTACATCGACATATCATTCATTATAATATATTATTAATTATTATACACATTTTATACAATCCGTATAATAAATTAATATAAAAAATAAAAACATGTATGTAATGTAAAATAAAAACATTAAAAACATGTATCAAAAATTAAGATTTATAAGTTATAAGTATATATCCACACACGCAGTATGCATATATGTAAATAATTTAATTCAATAAAAATTTCAAGAATAAGAAAATTAAAAAAAAAAACCGAAAAAACTAACTTGCACAATACCGGTACTTTTGTTAACTGAAAATCGAAACGAAAACCTTTTATTAAGTAGTTTTAATGGACCGAAACCCCTCGGATAGATTTATCGCTTAGAGATTTCGTGACAACCCTTTCCGCAACCAAGAGAAGGCTATCATTCACCGGTGCATCGGCGCATCTGCCGCGAACATCGTGTAATTCCTCGGGAACGAGGTTGACTTTGGAGGCGGCAGGTGGTTTCCGAGACCGAGTCTGATCGATAGACGAAGGAGAGAGAGACAGGCTTAATAACGAGGCGACGATCGACGGCGTTATTGCTCAACGTCCGTCTCGCGATGTCGATCGCATCTGCGTCCGAGGGAGAAAGAGAGAAACGATAATAATTAATGTCGCCTTTCCCATCCGAAACTTTTCCGCCACGTAGCCGTGACCGAGCACGTGCGCGGCATTCCTGCCACGTACGTAAAATACACGACGTGTCACGAGTGTTTCGCCGTGCCGAAAGTTTTCCGCCCGAAAACTGGATTTTCCGCGCGATCGTGAGTAACGGTACACCGCGTGTCTTTGTCACAGCGCGACGAAGATAATATTACTCATCAAGAATGGGAATCGCGTACTTAATGACCGAGCACTATCAAGTTCGTGAGATATTCCAGTCGCATAAATGTAACGACCGTAACTGACGGATTCTTAATTAGTAATTACAACGTGTAACGAAGAATTATTAGAAGAATTCTTAAGCAACATAAATTACTAGAATATATAATACATTTATAGAATACATCCATCAAGTTAATAATATAATTATAAAGTTTTAAGATCGGGAAATGTTCCTCTTCGTAAAACATTTGTCGTATCAAGATTCATTATTATAAATTCTAACTATATAAGAGATCTTGTATAATATCTCTATATAATGTATTATATAATTTAAACCAGGGACCCCGGACCGGATGAAAATATTGGTTCAGTTAATTAGCGACAAAGCATCGCAAAAATAAGTCCGTTGTATTTATACTATAAAATTAATTTAAAAGTAAAAACTAACATCGCGGTTCCTACCTTCTGAACAAATTAACCTGACGGCACACAATTCACTCATCCTTTTATTGCCAACGTACTTAAGCCAATGACATACACAAAGAATATAAAAATAACGTTTACATTAGACGTAAAGGACTTAATGACACTGATACAAGAACTCACGTTACCAAGAAAACGAAAAATCTTCGTAAAACCAATACGGAAGCATTCTGGATCACTTATAACTTTAAGAAGTAGCTCTGTTTGCCTTCCTCTATACACATACACATATGCTGATGGCGCCGATAGCGCTTTTAACGACAAGACCGATAAATTGAAGGAGTCGAAATTAAGCGCGGGGACGAAATTTGGGCCTCCTACCTTATATGAATCAAGCTTTATGAAATTTCTTAAGTGTTAGCCCTTAATTGCGAAATTATGCATCCGAGAGTTAATTCGGTGCATAAAATGATCTTTGTCGCAGCGTTTTCCTCGCGGCTCTCTTAGTACCGTCGGTTTTCCGGTTAGTTTACCGTGGATGGACCATAAATTTACGCCCGAAGGAAACGGCGAACAGTTTGTCCCGCCGCGAAACAGACACGGACGACGCCGAAGAAGACGGTGCGCTTTGAGCTCCTAATCCGCCGGGGAGATTGAAGAACTGCGAAAGAAAGAGTCACGAGAGATATAAAAGGGACTAAAGGTGGATTCTAGAACAAAGGGTGGACGAGATCGCGACGAACGGAGGGATTTGATATGTCGAATGAAAAATGTGTGCGACAAGACGGATGACTGAGGGCACGAACAAAGAAAAGTTTTCGACAAAAAATTCGAGAAGTCTTCCCGATATGTCGAAATTATAATCTGAATGTTGCTCGGACTCGCGCATGATGTGACTTACGATAGACTACAAAAGGAGCTTTCCAGTAGCAAGCGACACAAGTCGACACAAGCATCGTTCTATCTTTCTTTTTTGGCAATAAGTAACAAAGATAAAACGATACTTGTGTCGACTTATGTCGCTTGCTGGAAAGCTCCCAAAATGTCTAATTTCTTTCATTCTCCTGTAAGAGATCGTATTATCTTTACAGGGTATTATTCTGCAACGCCGACGGATTGTCGGCGTCACCAAAGCGTTAATTAAATCTTTCAACGGCCTCTCAATGGCCTCCGACGCACGTGCGACATGACCGCACCGCGACCGCATCCGTCATTGCGATCATTACGGGATCGTTGGCACGTCATCGCCACGCGACGGAAGACGCTGGCACTGCAGGTATTCCGTCCCGGGAATGCAAATGGCCCCGCGGTGGATGGTAATATGCAGATTAATCCGGCCAGCCAGCCGGCCGAAAACTCCTCGTAACTATTCTCATTCCCGCGCAGAGAGTGTGCCGAACTGTTCGCCGCAAATCCCGGCTGGGTTCTTACGACAATTGTCTCTCGCGGACGAGAGAATCGGATTTCAAAATTTTTATCCCAAGAGAAAAAACTTCAACCGAGAAATGGCTCTCCAAGTTTCTTTAGGTCTTTCATTTGACATTTCATTATTAGAATACTTAATGATGAACTGTGTGACAAGAAGCGAGAACTTGTTTGCTAAGAAAAAATCAATTCAAAAGTATCAACGAATGTATAATTGAAAAGTTGCTCAAAGGTAGAGCTAATCGCATAACAAATTTAATTCGTTCAATATTTAAACCAGTTTCGAACATGTACAAATTGATCCATACGTATCTAATTTTATTTGATTTTGATTTTATTATATTAGATTTAGTGGTCTGAGGGAATG
Source organism: Temnothorax curvispinosus (assembly GCF_003070985.1). Taxonomy (NCBI): domain Eukaryota; kingdom Metazoa; phylum Arthropoda; class Insecta; order Hymenoptera; family Formicidae; genus Temnothorax; species Temnothorax curvispinosus. The sequence goes on from NW_020214070.1 coordinate 83,865, forward strand.
AAATAAAATACGGTACACCAATGCGCGCTTCCGCTTCGTTCGTTTGCGTCGGTACAGCGAAACATTTGTCTACGCGGCGTCCCTATGATTTATGGCAGTATTATTCGCGCCCAGCTACCCTTTCAATAAAATAACATCGATATTCCCCGAGTGGCATTATTGAGACGAATTGTTTTCACCATGTTGCCCCGATGTTCTCGAGTACGCAAATTTTTCGCGGTTCATGCTCGTTCGATCGTCATCGATATCCGGTAATATCAGCAGCTGTTTATTACCATTATGTAATTATTACGTGAAATGTCATTTGTGAAATATCAAACTGAAGCTTGCGACAGTAAGTACTAGTAGAGATAAAGCAGAAAATTTAATGTTATAAGTATTAACGTAGCATAAGACACTAATTTAATTTTTTTTAATTTTTAAAAAATTTTTAAATTACTGTCTTATTTGTTAATGTTGTCCGATTTGTCATATAATATAATTTTTGATGACTAAATACCGTATTAAATGTAATACAAATTTATCCAAGATAAAAAATTGAACGTATTTATACTGATTTATATATATAATGTATTGGTAATTGGCGGAGAAACTTGGATTGCTTTATTCAAATATATTAATGCATTATGGATTATGGAGTTTTTATACGTATCATCTTTCCCGGTATACGAGGATTTACTATTAATTACAAAACGGCAACTCGATTTACTTTAATTATGACGTTGGCATGATTTGATAACATAAATTCCAATTTTTATGCCAATAGAAAAGAAATGAGGAAATTTAACACAAAACCAATATAAACGTGAATGTGCATACAGTATAACTCTCACATTTTCTCTCTTTTACTGTCATTAAGGAAATTTAACACAAAACCAATATAAACGTGAATGTGCATACAGTATAACTCATATTTTCTCTCTTTTACTGTCATTTGGTAACACAGAGGAAACTTTTTTACTTAAGTAGTTTAAAATGTTTTTTAAAGACGGTTAACACGATAGAATATAACGAAGATTATTGCGCGTCATGATGCTCTACCTGACGTTTATCAAGCATCTCTTAATCTATCTCGGTAATAGCGCCAACCCCAATTTAAGTTCCGAAACAATCCCCAAGCTTCCGGCAAAACTTGGAAATCAGATTTCTGCCTACGTCCCAAGACGATTTGCGAAAATTTCACGAGATAATTCCCACGGTAGTAATTCTGTCGACAAACCCAGCATCCCTTTCGCTCTAAATGAGGTGTTTATTTCGAAAGTGACATAAATCAAATTTGATAAGCCTTATTATATTTAAAATAATTAGGCAAATACATACATCGAGTTATGCAACCATCAATAAGCCAAATTTTGTCCCCTATAATAGTCACTTTTTTGTACCTGGAAATCGTATTAAATGATGTAAGAGCTCAAAAATTACTTTCGCTAAATATCCCTTTACCTAGAAACCAAGCCAAATCGCCTGTATAATCAATTGTTAATACCCAAACAAATTAATTTCAAAAGTATCTACCTACTTTCGGCGAAACCAAAAAAAATGTTCCCAATTTTGTTCCTAAATTCCGAAAATGAGGTAATTACGATTAATTTTTTTATTTTCAACTTCATTCATATCTATTATTTACTAAAAGTCATTACAGAAGTGAACATAATTAGATTGTAGTGAATTAATACAAAATTGTATACTTATAAAAAATTAAAAAACATGAATTTAGCAAAACTCAGAAAAAAATAAGTTTACTTGAAAAAAACATTAAAAACGTTATCATTATTTTTTTTTAAGATAAGCATTTAACTTTTTAAGCAAGTATCACAAATAAATTTCACTCGTCCAAGGGACGAATTTGGGAACATGAAGGGAGACGAAATAAAAATTAGGAAAAACCCTCAAACTAACATCGCGGTTCCTATCTTCTCAACGAGTTAACCTGACGGCACACAACTCACACACCTTTCTATTGATAATGTACCTAAACCAATGGGATGCAGAGAATGTAAAAACAACGCTTATATTAGGCGTAAGACTATTAATAATGACATTGCAAGAACTCGCGTTACCAAGAAAACGAAAAATCTTCGTAAAACCAGTACGAAAGCTTCCTGAATCACTTAACTTTCACAAGTGGCTCTGTTTGCCTTCCTCTACACGCGTGCTGGCGCCGACAGCGCTTTTAGCGACAGGACCGAGGAATTGAAGGGGACGAAATTAGGCGCGGGGACGAATTTTGGACTCCTACCTTGCTTTTCAAAAAATAACTTAAGATTAATTGAAAATTTTATTAAAGATACAGACAATTAAGCAGAAATAAATATCGTTTCTGAGGCTTCTCTTAAGTCTTGAGTACAGAAGTTTGCCCAGTATTTAGAGTCATCGGTTGATATAATGGATCGGTAAGACGGGGACATCAGAGGCACGGAAATTCTCGATGACGAAGTTAATAAATACGAGGAGAATATCTACGACTGCAAGCTTTCTATCCTTTTCAACGCGGAGTTATTGGAAAACTGGTGCTTCACGTAATTACTGACGAGAAAGAAGCGGCGATACCGATTAGAACACTCAATGAATTTATCAAAAGCCGCGCGGGTCACGAGCCACGCTAAAACTCAAAGCAGAAACGAACTCTTTACCAACTCTGTTCCCTTAAACCTTCAATTTACTTTTTCACTTTGCGAAATCCGAACTCCACATGCTGTAAAATATAAAGAAAAACCTGACTCGAAATTCTATTACAGCGTTCAATTTTTATTTTGCAGTCATCGATCTTTCGAGACAATTTGAAATTTATTTATAAAAATAAAAAAAAGTTTTTAAGGAAAAGTTAATTCAACACTGGCGAAGAAGGATGTATATTAAGCTATCTAAGCCAAATTATCAGAATACAATAAGTAAAATATAAACTTATTTTGCGAGCAAAAAAATCGGGATCTGGATATCTCGAAAGCAAATAATTCAAAGAACATTCTGATGCTAAAAAGCGCATGATTTTTCAAATGAAATTCGATACGAAACTCGTTCAGAATCCACGGCTTCGACCGTTGTTGTTTAATCGCGTGAAAAGCACGGACATGAGCTTCGCAATATAACACAGTAGTTGAACAGATAAAGGTCGTCGATCTACAAATACGAGCGAGCGAACGCCCGAAATTCGATCTGCCGTGTACGATAGCGTCGTCGACATACATCTTCCCTTCTCTCCAACGTATGACGAAGCGAACGGCCGCGCGGAAACGAAACGAAAATATTGTTCCACGAAGAAACATCTCGACGACGTTACGCGCCCTACGTATCCGACTCGGGGATGGAAAATACAGCCGAAACGAATTCGCGAAAATCCTCTCCAGGGAATGGACGTCGGGAGACGTCCGCCTTCCCGGAGTTTTCTGCGAGAAGAGTCTTTGACACCGGAGACACTTTAAAAACGTGCCGGGACTGCCTGAGAGCGAGTGATGCATTCTCGCGGCAACTACTCGCTCGAATGGAAATTCCTTTACTTTTATTAATGCGGAATTACTTCCCATCCGTCGAGAGAGAATTCACTCCTCTTTGTTAAACATCCATTGGAAATCGCATTCGAGTTGCGGTGATCAAACGAGATTTTTATTTTCGCACGATCGTCAATGATCTCCGAGTAGTTATATTAAGCCAAATTATCAGAACACAGTAAAATAAAAACAATGGAATAAATTGTTGGATCCACCAGTGCGTAGATAAAAATAATCGAGATTAAGCGACCCAACTGGCCAATTTCTATTTATTCGTCTCACAACGTTTCGACCCCGATTGGGTCCTTCTCATGTGAGATTATACATAATCTCATTATTAAATGTGTTATTATATTATTATTACATAATTATGTATAATCTCACTTGAGAAGGACCCAATCGAAACGTTGTGAGACGAATAAATAGAAATTGGCCAGTTGGGTCGCTTAATCTCGATTATTTTTAACAATAAAATAAATATAGAATTAATTTGTTAATTATTTGCTATTTTTTGCTTTTAAAAGTAATTTTTTGCTGCAATTATTAAAAAGTTACGAAGAACTAGATAGGCGAGAAAAATATTCGTGAGGAAAAGTACCGTTCACAAATTATTTAAAAATATTATTTCGACGTCCACTAGACCATACTGCCCCCCCCCCCAATTTTTGCTAAGAATTTGAAGAACAATCACAACTCAGGTGGACTGCAAATACTTTCGCAAGATCCATCAAAGTTATATGAATCGCGGCGCGGCGAACGTTTCGTACGTCTATCAAAACTTTGATAATACTGAGGTTTCGAAGAAAGAGGTAGCAGTTGGTTCACGGGTTGGCAAAGAGAGTGCAAGAAGGAAACTGCAAAGAGGGAAGAGAGAAGAGGAAGAGAAAAAAGAGAAGGATTAGAAAGAGAGATCGAGGGCGAGGGACCGAGCGATGTGGGTCGGTGATCGATTGCTCCGGTACATGCACAATATCGGAAGGGGGATGGAGTCATGTATCCGGGCTAAACAGCCCATTTGCCCGGTACAATGGAAGCGACGTCGGCTGTGGGCCCGACTTAATTACCAGAGACTGCCTTTGGCAGACGGAGGCAGGAGGGCGGGTGGCGAGGCTTTATCAGAAGCGTCCTATACAGCCCGAGCTTCGTTTAATGGCCGCGCAAGAATGCGAATTTGGCGACATGCCTAGGAATCTAATCTAAGAAGCTATCCCGGGGCCGCCTCTCTTAAACCCCCGTGTTAGTGATACTCGAGCGATTATGAATCACGTTAGCTATTATTACGGTAACGCGTTCACTGATTTACCGTCGCCGGGGTATTACTATATTACCGAACGTTAAATTGTTCGTCTTGAAATACGGACTTGAGGTACGGAATCGCGACTATAAAGTTTTTCGCTTTTAAAGTTACGCTTTTCAAGAGAATTCTTTTCTCGCGTAAAAGGCAGGTCGCATAAAATCGACTCAGAGTCGAGAAAAATGCGTTTCTTGTAAGAGAGTCGCCTATAACGGAGTTCGGCACGGATTGTATAAACCACTTTCGTCCTTGTCTCCTGCATAACGCGCATGATGCATCGCGACGCGACCAGGCTCCATTTTCCGAGGAAACAAAACAGTTTCCCGATAGTTTCCCGGGACGCGCGAAAACGAAGGAAGCACTTCGCCATTATAGTCCGCGCGAAACTGTTGGTATGTATCATTCTATAACGAGGGCAAATTGCGAATCCACGCTACACTTACCGGAGTTTTCATAAAGTTCGCCGGGCGGGAGAGGCCACTGCATTAGACGAAAAGATACCTCGCACATAAAACGAAAAGAACACCTTTAACTCGCGCGGAAACTACGTTAGCAGAGAAACTTCGAGTTACGCGGAGTCTCAAATCTCGGCAATTAGCCGGACTATCGCGACGCTCATCTCCTCGACGAGATAAATCACTCGCTAATTGTAACTTCTTTATTGGATACCTCGGTGTATGTTATCTCGGTATATTAGTAAAAAATATTATGAGATCAATGCTATTCTTGAAGATCCTATATTTCAAAACAACGTGCCACTTTCTGTCGCCCACTTTCAAGATAAATGGAAGAAAATAACTGTATCTAAATTTGCGAAATGAAATTTTCTCCCAAATGAACAGAATGTAACAGTTGAGATAAAATCGAATTTAATTCCATCATAATTGAAATTAAATATAACTCAATTTCTAAATTAATAATTAGAACATTTTCAATATTAGATGCCCTATATTCAAAATCTTTTGGAGAAAATATTGCAGTAAAGATTCACAAGAAAGTCTTTGTCACCCTGGATATTAAAGTTACGATATTTTTATTCAATGATGTACTTATATATGTTTTACACTTTACACAAAGATTATTGTAATTATTTAAATATTTTAATTTACAATCTAAGAATTAAATCCTGCTAGAGAAAAAAATTGTACAATATAAATGCAGTTGCTTTTATGTTTGGAGTAAAAATTACAATATTAATGTAG